>NC_089587.1:103961157-104176862 GCF_019320115.1 Miscanthus floridulus | reverse complement strand
TCATGGTATAACTAAGTGTTAAATGAAGTTGAGACCGGACGGAGACTTGCAGAGTTTTGGACTGTAGTGCTTTCCGTCTATGTCGATTAAGGACCGACCGTTGTTGGGCCTCGAGTCATGTTGAACGCATGCCTTATATTTAGCTGGCCGGATAAAGTACCTTCCGACCGCGAAGCTGGGAGATTTTCCGGGCTGAGTAGATTGCCCACAACGCACTGTGCCGGAGCAGGTGTGGTAGGACACGGGGGCGGGATGATAAGACTAAAGTGCAGTCGGTCGGCCCCCGGGTACATGTGGTTCCTGGCAAACTCGAGATTCTTGGAAAGTTGACTCGATGATCAATATCTCACTTTAGCGGGTGAGTGAGGTTTGTGTAAGGAATAAATCACCAGCTGGTTAGGAATCGATTCGAATCACCATCGCTCCTGGATAGTGAGCACTTGACTTGAGTTACTTCATTGTAGTAAATGTTTATGGAACACTTGGATAGTTATAATGAATATGATAGTTTGGAAGTTGTTTAATGATCATTGGTTATCATTATCTGCTTAATCACATGTTTACTCTAGTATAGGTGCAAATCTAGTTGACAGATTAATAACAATTAACTCGACAATAATGCTTTTAGAAAGGTTTTTGAAATGCTAAAAATGCTTCTTTTGCAAATGAGTCAGCTACCCTACTATAAAGCCCTTCATAATCATTGGTGTCATTTATTTTCGGTTATGTCGGGTAAGTCTAGCTGAGTACCTTCTCGTACTCAGGGTTTTATTCCCACTTGTTGCAGATGGGCAGATGTATTATGGCTACTGTATCAACTGCCTATATCCTGAGATGGGTGATGCTTAGGACCATGGGCATGGTCATTCCTTATGTCTTGTCTGATGCTTTTGTTGGAGATGATCATTCGCTGGCACTATATTTGAACTCCGCGTGTGTCTGTGTGGTTTGAACAAATGACTTCCGCTACTTTTATTCGAACTAGTTTTGTAATAACTATGTTGAAACTCTGATGTATTCGTGATGCAAACTTTTATGTAATATGTGATGGTGACCGCTAAACTTATTACGATCTTGGCTGGAATGGAAGTTGGTTTGAAATCCTTCATGATTTCATGGACTACCGGGTTATACGGGCTTAAGTTTGCTAGATCGTCTGCTCTGGCGGGTGATTTTCTTACTTAATTTCGTATAATTGGTCGGTTCTGTTACAGCTGGCATCAGAGCATGGTTTAGCGTGTTACTGTTCACAAGTGTATTTAAAACAAAAAGGCATTTGGAAAATGTGATTTTCAAAATATAAAGTGTGCCAGTGATCATATCCTTTATGCCCAGTTAAGGACTTTAGGTGGCTTAATTAAGTACTGACTTGGGGTTCTTGCATCATATTTCTCTTTCGTCGCTCATACGGCGTGCTATTGTATGAGTGCCACTTGTTTGAGGGGTAATGTATGGATCATTTGCCTCTACGCCTCGGTAAGTGTGAGTTGTGAGAGCATGATCGGATACACCACCGATCTAGGGTGAATGCTTATATGATGCTGGAGTAATAACATGTTCTATGCATGTTTTACGAAGGTATCTCATGTATGGGTCTTCCGTCTGTTGAGGCGATGCCGTCAATCGAACGATGGTTCGGGTAGTTACTACCATTGTACACGTATTTGGGGATTCATGTAGAACGTGTAGATAAAACTTTACTGCTTTTATGCATTCATTGGGAATTGGGCTAAAATGAGTCTTCTGCAGGTACATAACAACGCTATCGTGTAGAACGTATTAGTTACGTATTTGAGAGATCGTTGTATGCCACCGAATTCGTCGTTAGAAATTATTTATTTCCTAAATTTGTGAGAACGTACGGCACGTACATACATCATATTACTTATGCATTTCATTCATGTCATGCATTCCTCCCCATATAAATTGATTGTCTCCTTTTGATAAAAGTTGTATCACCTAAAATATGTTTCCCCGAGGTAATAAAAGAACTTTTGCTACAGATGGCCCACACGAAGCAGACCGCCCGTAAGTCCACCGGAGGAAGAGCACCTCGACGTCCGTTGGCCCTAAGGGAGCACCGCACCACGGACACCTTCTTGAGCGAGTTTGGCATGCCGACTTTGCTTTGGAGAGTGCTCCATGATGTGGGGTACCCAGAGGGTCAAGAGCCGGTGTACTCTTGGAATGAGAGCCAGTTAGCAGAGGATGGACTCGCAGTGGTGGAGATCACGGTTCCTGCTCTCGGTGATGCTCCAGATTGGGATGGTTGGCATTTGGAGTTTGAGGGTCGCACTCCAGCTGAGGGTGCAGAGGGAGCAGCCTTCCATGTCATCAGGGACATTATGAGTAGATTTCCCAGTGAGCTTGCAGCAGCTCTAGCTGGCACTTTTCCTAGGGATGATCCTCGTGATGCCATTTGGGTTCAGCCTCAGGGAAGTGCATTGGTCAGAGGTCCAGCTGAGGGACAGGCTAGCGACAACCAGGCAATGAGTGCTATGTTCGCCGCCATCAGAGCGTATGAGGGTCTCAAGAGTACCTACTGGACTTTGACTGGCTTGCGTGGTCAGGATAAGCTCAAGGGGAGAAAGCAGAAGAAGAGACAGGCACATGCTATAGCTAGCTTGCAGGAGCAGTTGGCTGATATTAATTTACAACGAGATCAGGCGGTTGAGAGAGGTGATAGAGCTATGCAGCGAGTGCATACGTTGACTCAAGCCAACAACAATGCAGACCGCATGATAGGACAGTTGGTTTAGGAAAGGAATGAAGCCTAGAACGCAAGAAACCTTTTGCTGCAGAGGGTCGATGAGCTAGAGGAATACAACGGCAACCTACACGAGGAGTTTCACGCGCTCTACAATGGGGTTGGCCCATATGCTCCACCAGACGCCGCTGGCATGGACATCGACGACGACAACCAGGACGAGCCTGTAGTTTCACCTAGGGGCGATGGTGATGTCTCCGATCCCGACGATGGCCCCGAGGAGTAGGCTAGTTGCCTTGCCCTAGTATCTAGGTCCTGTCGCGATGACCTTTCTTTTGTTAGCATGTAACCTATTGTATGTTGCTTCGAACGTATGAGACTTGGCATGTGGTTGGAACTTGATTTTCGAATGCGATATCTGAACGCATAAAAAGTCCAGTGTATGTATGCTGGCAATTTGATTGTATGGATGCGATGTTTGCCGTTGAAGTAATTTGATTAAGTGCTATTGTTTTAATTGGGATGCGATTGTTGTGCCTCTATTTTATTGTATGAATTTATTCTCTCTAGTAAATTCAGTACGGCATAATTTTTCTTCACCCGCAATTATTACAGCTTCACTCAATCATTACTTGTTGCTGAAATATACAGATGACAAACACTCACCGAACCACGTATGAGGCCACTGAGACCGGTGCTAATGGTGCGGGGACCGGTGGTGGGGGTGGTGGTGGAAACCACGGCAACAACAATGAACCTCCCCATGAACCGCATTTGCCGCCTCCTCCCCTGTTTACCCCTGAGATGTTCCTCGCACAGCTGCTCGGGAGTCAGCGCAACGCGGAACAATCCTAGAAGAACATGGAAGATTTTCTGCGCACCATCGCCAACAACGTTCAACATGGTAACAATCAAGGTGGTCGCATGGGAGTGAACCAATATAGCAGCTTCAAAGATTTCATGGACACCAGGCCGCCAGTATTCAAGGAAGCAACAGAGCCACTCGATGCTGAGGAATGGATCAACACGATGGAAGATAAATTCCGTGTGTTGAGGATGACTGAGGTTCTGAAAACAGAGTATGCTGCACTTCAGTTGCAAGGACCAGCGGGAATGTGGTGGAAGCACCATCGCACCACCTTCCCTCCAAATGCTCAGATTTCTTGGAGAGAGTTTGCTGAGGCCTTCCATGGAGTCTATATTCCACCCGGGCTGACCGAAATGAAGTTGGGAGAGTTTCTGGCATTGAACCAGGGCACCAAAACCGTGACGCAATACCTGCATGCCTTCAACAACTTGTGTCGCTATGCTCCCGACATGGTTGACACAGATGCTAAAAGAATAGCCAGTTTTAAGAGGGGACTCAATCCAAAAATGATGAAGCATGTTGGTACCAACAACCACGTCAGATTCAATGACTTCATCAGCGACTGCCTGAAGCAGGAGAAGAATAACAATGCCAGCACCGCAGCCAAGACACGCAAGAGAGCCTTTGAAGATGGTCCGTCCCAAGCTAGAGCACCTACGGGAGGTCATCCTCCATATCGCCCATCGGCACCTGGCGCTAGGTTCCGGCCACCTCAGCAAAGAAGTCAGAATTTCTGTGGACCTCAGAAGCCGTACAAGATGGCAGTACAGCCCAACAAAGCGGCCGCAACTGCGGTACAAGGCAGTTCCAAGGGAGCTGTGGGATGTGCCGGGACAGTGAGGGGACCTTGCTATAACTGTGATCAACCCGGCCATTTCTCGAGGTTTTGTCTGTACCCGCCCAAGAAGAAGCAGCAGACTTATAATGCTAGAGTGCATAGTACGACAGTGGATGAAATTCCTGAGGGAGAGCCTGTCACTGCTGGTAAGTTTCCTGTCAATGAAAACCCTACAGTTGTTCTATTTGATTCTGGATCATCGCATTCTTTTATGAGTCAAGCATTTGCATAGAAACATGAACAACTATGCACAGAATTGGGTTATGGTTACCGTATAAGTTCAGCAGGGGCTGATGTTTTGACCAACCGGATGGATCGAGGGGCAACCCTTGAATTAGGTAGCAGGAAGTTCCGAGTGAACTTAATAGTTATGCCTGGATTAGTTTTGGATGTCATTATAGGGATGAATTGGATGAAGGATTGGGGAGCAGTCATAGATACTAGAAGTCGAGTACTTACCCTTAAGGATCCCCTAGGTGAGGGTACTTTCCAAGTACCATTGCCTTGGAGAATAGACCTTATAAGTGTTACATGTGCTACGGCAGTCATTCCCATTCATCAGATTCCGGTAGTGTGTGAATTTCCGGATGTATTCCCGAATGAGCTACCTGGTCTTCCGCCGGATAGGGAGATTGAGTTTGGAATTGAGTTAGTCCCCGGAACAGCTCCGATTTTAAGGAGACCCTATTGGATGCCTCTAGATGAGTTAGCTAAGCTGAAGAAGCAATTAGAAGATTTATCAAAAAAGGGGTTTATTCGGCCAAGCAAGTCTGAATGGGGATGTCCCGCTTTGTTTGTGAAAAAGAAGAAAGAGGGCACATTGAGAATGTGCATAGATTACAGGCCACTCAACGCTGTAACCATAAAGAATAAGTATCCCTTGCCTCATATTGATGTTCTGTTTGACCAATTATCCAAGGCCAAGGTGTTCTCAAAAATAGATTTGAGATCCGGTTATCATCAGATCAAGATTAGGCCACAGGATATACCGAAAACTGCATTTTCCACCAGATACGGGTTGTATGAGTATCTTGTCATGTCCTTTGGCTTGACAAATGCTCCTGCATACTTTATGTTTTTGATGAATACAGTTTTCATGCCAGAATTGGATAAGTTTGTGGTAGTGTTCATCGATGACATTCTGGTGTACTCCGAGAACGAGAAAGATCATGAAGAGCATCTGAGAACTGTCTTGACTAGACTTAGGGATCAGCAACTATATGCTAAGTTTAGCAAATGCGAATTCTGGTTGAAGGAAGTTCCTTTCCTTGGTCACATTCTATCAGAGAATGGGGTTTCAGTCGATCCAAGTAAGGTGCAAGAAGTTATGAATTGGAAAGCACCGACCACAGTTCCTGAGATTAGAAGTTTCTTAGGACTAGCCGGTTATTACCGTCGCTTTATACCAGACTTTTTGAAGATTGCCAAACCGATGACAAGTCTCCTACAGAAGGATCACAAGTTTGTGTGGATAGAAGAGTGTGAAGCAGCTTTCCACACTTTGCGGAAACTGTTGACCACTGCTCCTGTTCTAGCACAACCAGATATCGAGAAACCATTTGATGTGTTTTGCGACGCATCGAAGACTGGATTGGGCTGTGTTCTTATGCAAGAAAGAAGAGTCATTGCTTATGCATCACATCAATTGAGAAAGCACGAGGTCAACTATCCAACACATGATCTTGAACTTGCTGCAGTTGTGCACGCCCTAAAAATTTGGAGACATTACCTACTTGGTAATGTGTGCAATATTTTCACGGATCACAAGAGTCTTAAGTACATCTTTACCCAACCAGAGCTAAACATGAGACAGCGCAGATGGTTGGAATTGATCAAGGATTACAACTTGAATGTGCAATATCATCCTGGAAAAGCCAATGTAGTGGCAGATGCTTTAAGCAGAAAGTCACACTACTTGAATGTGCAGCCATTACTTGAAGATGGGTTCGATCTAATGCATCCTGCTATGTTACATAGTATTCAGATTAGTTGCTCTTTGGAGAGTAAGATAATAGAAGGCCAGAAAACTGACAAGGGGATATTCCACATCAAAGAGAAAATAAAAGAAAAGCCGTCTCAACACTTTAAAGTGGATGAACAGGGCGTGTTGTGGTTTGACAACCGTCTTGTGGTTCCCAAGGATCGAGAGCTTAGGAATAAACTCATGGATGAAGCTCACCTTTCTAAGCTATCTATCCATCCCGGAAGTAGTAAGATGTATCAAGAACTAAGATCTCGTTATTGGTGGACCAAAATGAAGAAAGAAATTACAGCATATGTTGTCAGATGTGACACATGTTGTCGAGTGAAAGCAATTCACATGAAACCTACCGGTATGTTGCAACCCTTATCAGTCCCTAGTTGGAAGTGGGACGATATAAGTATGGATTTTATCACGGGTTTGCCCACTACTCAAAAAGGACATGATTCGATTTGGGTAATTATGGATCGTCTTACCAAGACCGCTCATTTCTTGCCTGTCAAAACAGATTATCGACCACCTCAATATGCCGAGAAGTATATCGCAGAAATTGTGAGGTTGCATGGTATACCAAAGACCATAGTATCTGATAGAGGCTCACAGTTCATGGCTCACTTTTGGGAACATTTACACCAAGGCTTAGGAACTAGTTTGATTCGCAGTACCGCTTATCATCCTCAGACAGATGGTCAAACTGAACGAGTGAATGCTATTTTGGAGGATATGTTAAGAGCCTATGTATTGTCTTCTAAGGGATCATGGGAGTCATGGTTACCGTTAGCTGAGTTTTCTTATAATAATAGTTATCAAGAAAGCATCAAGATGGCTCCCTTCAAAGCTTTATATGGCAGAAAATGTAGAACACCATTGAATTGAGTCGAACCTAGAGATAGAAGGTATTATGGCATTGACTTTGTAGAAGAAGCCGAGAAGAGAGTTCAGATTATTCAGTAGAATATGAAAGCGACCCAATCATGTCAGAAAAGTTATGCAGACAGAAGGAGACCCCTTGTGTTTGAAGTTGGTGACTTTGTTTATCTAAAAGTCACGCCAATGAAGAAGAAAAGGTTTGGAGTCCGAAGAAAGCTTGCCGCGAGATTCATAGGACCATACAAGATCTTGGAACAAAGAGGTCCGGTAGCCTACAAGTTAGAGTTACCTGAGACAATGAGTACCGTTTTCCCAGTTTTCCATGTATCACATCTCAAGAAATATTTGCGTGTTCCGGAGGAAAGAATAGAACCTCGAGGTATCCAACTCAAATCAGATTTGATGTATCGTGAGCAACCAGTCCGGGTGTTAGACACTAAGGAACGTGCTACTCGGAATAGTGTGGTGAAAACATACAAGATACAGTGGGATCATCATGATGAGGGAGATGCAACTTGGGAAATGGGAGAGTATCTACAAAAAGCTTATGAAGATTTTTATAACAAATGGTTCATAACCCAAATCTCGGGACGAGATTTTTATAAGGGGGGAGGGCTGTAACACCCCGGTGTTATACCTGCATTTAGTCACTGCAAATCATGCATATCATGCATCATCAAGCATTCTAATCACACATGCCTAATCATGTAAATAAAAATTGAAACACTGCTTCGAAACATTTGAAACACGTTGTGAAACCTGAATGTTGCATACCTTTGTTAGACTTGTTTTGCCCTGATTTTGCTTGCTAGGTTAGTAAAACATGGTTGGCTACTATTGTAAATCATCTAGGATTGTTTAGTTCAAATTTTTGGAGCAAGGTTGTATTCAAATTAATTCGAAATTTGGCTTCAAAAATAAATTCCAAAAATTAGGATTTTGAGTTAAACTTGGACTTTGAATTTACAATTCAAAATCTAGAAAGAATTTGGCTTTGGTCATAAAAGCAAAGTTGTAGAGAATTAAATTCTAAGCAACTTTAATTTTTGGTACATTTTCAAAAGATGTCATTTTCTTGCTCAAAATAATATTTGAAAGATGGCATTTAAAAATTCCTTGAAAATACAAATGAAAAAGGCTTTTCCCTCCTTCGCGGGCCGTCGCCTCACTTCTGGCCCACGACCGAAGTCGGCCCAGCCAGCCTCCCGCGCGCGCCTCGCCTCGCTCGGCCCAGCCCAGCCCAGCGCAGCGCCGCGCCTGGCCTGCCTCCGCGCGCCTACCCGCTGACGCGCCGCGCCGCGCGTCCCGACCGCGGCAGAGCTCGCTCGCCGCGTGGCGACCATGCATCGGCGTCGCCCGCCGCGCGGCAGCCACGGCCTGACCCCGCGCCCACGCGCCCGCCTTCACCTGCCGAAGCCAGTGCGCTCGCTGGCTCATTCTCGCGCTGCCTCTCCTCTCCGCCAGAGCCGAGCGCCCGCAGCTCTGCCTCTCGCCGCGCCGCGCACCCGCCGGCGAAATCCGCCGTGGCTCCTCCACCTCGGCCAGCAAGCATGCGCTCGCAGCTCCGCCTCGCCCTCCTTCAAGTTGTGCTCACATTTGCGCCGCCTGCCGAGCTCAGGTAGAGCCGTCTCAGATTTGCCACCGCCGACCATGGCGCCGCCGTGCTCGGTCGCCATGGCAGGCCCCTCCATTCTCTTCTCCAGCCCTGCCTAGCTACCCTACCGCATTCGCCAGCTTCTCGCGCATCACGTGCGCCCGCTTGCTCACCCTGCCGTGGCTGGAGATGGCCACCGGCCTCGTGGCCGAGCCGCGCCGCCGCGCCAGCGCAAGCGCCGGCATGGCCTCTGCCTCAGTCAGCCAGGCCGAGCCAGGCCGTGGGCCGACGCCTGCCGGGCTGTCTCCCCTCCCTTGCGCTCGGGCCGCGTAGGCCAAAAGCGGCCGTGGGCCAGCTGATTCCAGCGGGCCGGCCCAGTAGCGATTGAAGGAATTATTTTCAATTTATTCTTTATGATTTGAAAATAGAAATGGTTTGCAAAATGTTTGGGTACTCAAAGTTGCTCCAAATCTGTTGAAATAAATTTGTCTAGGTTCCTTATCATCAGATCCACTAGGGAAAATTATTGCATGTCATTTTTGAAATACTTTTCTGTAGAATTTTATTTAATCATGTATATTGCTGATAACTTGAAAAATATGTAGAAAAATCTATATGCTTTAGAAAAATATGATTCCAAGTTTGTTAATCTTTTTATGTCATGTATTTCCTAGGAAAAATATGTTTCATGCATGTGTTGTGGGAAAATTTTGAGGTGTAGTTCAAGTACCTTTAATGACTGAATTTTGTTAATTTAGCTAGAGAGCAAACTTTGTATAAAACATGCATGTGATAAATTTTGTACAGTCATTGTATGCTATGAAGAACATAGGAAAAATACTAACTCTGTTGTTTGACACTTTTCACAGTTCAAAGTATTTTTATGTTCATAATCCTGCCATAGCTTGTGATTTTTGTGTAGGCTAATCCACCCATTCAAATATCATAAAAATCTGTTAGTAAACTACTTAGGGTAGTACTATGCTATAGTAATTTTCTAAGATTTTTCTAAGCAAGAAAAATAGAGGTTGCTATTCAAACCTATTATTAATTAGGTTTTAATTAAGTGTTGCTTTTTGTGGGATTTAAGAAATTAGTAAAGCTTTGGTGTATCTTTGAAGCATTTAATAAAATATGTTGAATTAATATATTAGTGGTAGAAGAGAATGCAGTAGATGACATGTGTTTGTAGTATATTTTCTTGGATGATGTTGACTACCTTGCATTCAAACATATCCATTGTATTCATCTCATCTGATGCACCGATTGCATAAGCACTTACACACATTGCATCATACAGGATCGCAAACCGAGAACCCAGTCGTCATACCCGAGGAGCCCGAGGAGCAGTTCGAGGTGCAGCCACAGGAAGTGCCAGAAGCCGACGAGGAGGACGTTGAGGAACTTCCGGAGTGTCTAGATCACCGTCCGAGCTCCTTCGAGAGAGGCAAGCCCCGGAGCATTTTCTCCTGGTTTGCAATTATTAATTCAATGCTTTACTTTAATTGATGCATTATTTTCAGGAGTTGTTTGCAACCGTTGCTGCATTATACCTTGTTTACCTTTGTTATACTATATCCTTGTTACCCTAGTATCTGCAGTCGAGTCAATGCTTAGCTGGCTTAGACCGGTAGAAGTCAGGTGATTTCCTGTCACCTGCGAGCTATAGGTGGTTACCTGGATCTGCTTGGATGACTATGAAGTCATGGTATAACTAAGTGTTAAATGAAGTTGAGACCGGACGGAGACTTGCAGAGTTTTGGACTGTAGTGCTTTCCGTCTATGTCGATTAAGGACCGACCGTTGTTGGGCCTCGAGTCATGTTGAACGCATGCCTTATATTTAGCTGGCCGGATAAAGTACCTTCTGACCGCGAAGCTAGGAGATTTTTCGGGCCGAGTAGATTGCCCGCAACGCACTGTGCCGGAGCAGGTGTGGTAGGACACGGGGGCGGGATGATAAGACCAAAGTGCAGTCGGTCGGCCCCCGGGTACATGTGGTTCCTAGCAAACTCGAGATTCCTGGAAAGTTGACTCGGTGATCAATATCTCACTTTAGCGGGTGAGTGAGGTTTGTGTAAGGAATAAATCACTAGCTTGTTAGGAATCGATTCGAATCGCCATCGCTCCTGGATAGTGAGCACTTGACTTGAGTTACTTCATCGTAGTAAATGTTTATGGAACACTTGGATAGTTATAATGAATATGACAGTTTGGAAGTTGTTTAATGATCATTGGTTATCATTATCTGCTTAATCACATGTTTACTCTAGTATAGGTGTAAATCTAGTTGACAGGTTAATAACAATTAACTCGACAATAATGCTTTTAGAAAGGTTTTTGAAATGCTAAAAATGCTTCTTTTGCAAATGAGTCAGCTACCCTACTATAAAGCCCTTCATAATCCTTGGTGTCATTTATTTTCGGTTATGTCGGGTAAGTCTAGCTGAGTACCTTCTCGTACTCAGGGTTTTATTCCCACTTGTTGCAGATGGGCAGATGTATTATGGCTACTGTATCAACTGCCTGTATCCTGCGATGGGTGATGCTTAGGACCATGGGCATGGTCATTCCTTACGTCTCGTCTGATGCTTTTGTTGGAGATGATCATTTGCTGGCACTATATTTGAACTCCGCGTGTGTGTGTGTGGTTTGAACAAATGACTTCCGCTACTTTTATTCGAACTGGTTTTATAATAACTATGTTAAAACTCTAATGTATCCATGATGCAAACTTTTATGTAATATGTGATGGTGACCGCTAAACTTATTACGATCTTGGCTAGAATGGAAGTTGGTTTGAAATCCTTCGTGATTTCACAGACTACCGGGTTATACGGGCTTAAGTTTGCTAGATCGTCTGCTCTAGCGGGTGATTTTCTTACTTAATTTCGTATAATTGGTCGGTTCTGTTACACCAAACTATCTCAATGTTTGCAGGGAAAGTGGTCCTGTGATGGGTCCACCAGATGCCTGTAGGGCCTTGGAGCTGGTGTCCTGCATATGAAGCCTTCATGCCTTCTGTCAAACGGAGCAATCCAAACCTTTGCTCTATCGTGCTCAACCATTCATCCGCTTGTAATGGTTCCTCTGCCTCATGAAAGATAGGAGGCTTTGTGTCCATGAAGTCCTTAAAGCTACTATACTGGTTTGGCTCGGGTCCCTGGCGGACATGCCGATCATCACGGTTAGCCATATGGCGCATAGCCTCAGCTAGCATGCACTGACTTTCAACAACTGTTTGCATTAGCTCAGCTGGTGTGGGCGGTGGAGGAGGTGGTTGTTCCTCATCTCCCATGCTACGACCGCGACGAAGGTTATAAGCCATCTACAAAAGGTATAGCCAATGAGCACTGACGATGTGGAAACTTTTGTAGATGAATTGTATAATTATGCCAAACTGATTCTATTGGAGAGAATGCATTTATATAATCAACAGAGGCACAATCATTCATCACAATCACACAACTCATCAAGCGCATCAATTGACACATAAATGCGATGAACTTAACTAGCAACGAGATCTATAGACCGCAAAGACGAAATTCATCAAAAGCTCACCTACGTGGAGCATAATACATTCGATAGGTTACATCCAAGCCATAGAGGTTCCAAACTTACATCAAGGGTAACATAGGGTTCGATATTACATCCCAACGATTAACTTGATACAAAGCTACTCGTTCATGCATGAGGATCAACAAAAGACTAGCTCTAGCGCATTAGCTAAGTAGTAAGCTAAACTACGCATCGTCCTCGGAGTCAGTGTCGAAGATCTCTCCTCCATCTTCATCACTAGCAGGCTCTAACTCCTCATCTTCCTCCTCATCAGGTGGAATGTCCTCAGGTCCATTGACCTCCATGTCATCATCACCTTCAGCCATGATGACACCAGAGCCCATCTCATCCTCATCATCAGGTGGCAGGAGAGGGTGAAGTTGATTGTGTAACAGGTGAACCTCCTCATGGAGATGGTCATTGTACTCTTCGGCAACTGTCACTTACTGCTCTAGCTCCACCTGTCGCGCTCTCAACACATTCTCCTCGTGCCAGGCTTCATTCCGTTGGTTCATCACGTGAATCAACATGCGTTCACAGTTGCGGTGAGCAACTATCAACCTTTGAACCTCAAGGGTCTCTTGGTCCCTTTCCTATGTTACTTGCTCCAAACGGTGCTGAGCCGCATTCCTCTCAGCAGTCACTCAAGCTAGCTCTGTCCTCAGCCTTTCCGCCTCAGTAGGCTCAGAACGGGGCTCACGAGGAGCTAAACGGTGACGAGGCGCCCTACCTCCAGTGGACTTGCGAGCAGTGAGTTTTGTGCGCGCCATCTATAGCAAAAAGTTACAACATAAGGGGAGAATCATTTAAGGGATACGAAATTTAATTAGTCGGGACAATCATATTTTAAAGGAGGGAGTAATGCAAGAAATGCCATGTATGCTTGAACATGATGCATGCACGATCCGTACGTCCTCACAAACCTAGAAAGATTTAAAGGCTAGCGAAATATACGGTGGCATACATACGTTCTCTCGTATACGGTAGCTAGTCGATCTACAACGATACATTGTTAGTGTACCTGCAGAAAATTTTATTTTAGCCCAGTAATTTCCCAAAATGCATAAAAGCAAGCAGTAAACTAAATACTTTCATACATACATCCCCCGATGCATATACTCTAGTATCACAGCTACCCGTCAGAGATACCCACATTTAAGTACTCTCATAGATACATGATTGAACATGTAAGTATGCGAGCAACCACAACTACTCTCCCCTAGACCGACGGTTGGACGGTCATGCTCTCACAACTCCCACTTACCAGAGCATAGAGGTATTTCGATCCATACATTACCACCCAAGCAGATGGCATCCATACAATAGCACGCCGTATGGACGACGAAACAGAAACAAGCAGGAACCCCCAAGTTAGTACTTTAATAAGCCACCTAAGAGTCCTTATTTGGGCATAAGGGATATGACCACTGGCAATACTTAGTATTTAATTTAGGATTTTCACAAATACTTTTGTTTTAAATACACAAATGACATGTTTAGTGTCGAATCTTGCTCTGATGCCAGCTGTAACAGAACCGACCAAATCATAAGAACATAAGTACAAAAACAATCACCGAAGCGATCAAATTCCTGTACTTAAGCTCCCATAATCCCGGTAGTCCAGAAATCACGAAGGATTTCAACCAACTCTCGACATATAAACCAAGATCATAGTGATTCAACACAACACATCATCCGTTACAACATTTCATAAGTAGCATTCGGATTACATCCATCAGAGTGCGAATAAAATATTACAAACCAGGTTTAAATTTGCGGAAGCAACATAGTTTGGTACATAACTTCATAGTTTCAAATACATTGCCAAGTCTGAGTCATGTCCCACAAAAGCATTATCAGGTACGAGAACTAGTAGAGACCGCGCCCAATGGTCTAGTCTTCATCCCCAGCTAGGAGAAGGCAGTACTTGCAGCAACCAAAGTAGAACTAGTCATCTGCAACAGGTGGGAGATAAACCCTGAGTATGAGAAGGTACTCAGCTAGACTTACCCGTCAAAACCAGAAATAAAAGACACCAAGGGTCATGCAAGGCTTTTGAGGTGGGCTAGCTTGACACAGTTGCATAAAAGAGCTTATGATTATAGTAATCAATTTAAACTTAGCATCAAGCTTACCATCATTTACCTGTCCACTAGATTTGCACCTGTACTAGAGCACTCACTTATTAGGAGCAAACAATATTAACCATAGCAGGTATAATAAGGCTGTCATCATCATATCATCATTTCCGAACCATTATGTTATTAAGTGTATCTACTTTGGAGATAAGCTCGTCAAGTTCTCACTAACCGGGAGAGACGGTGACTCGAATCGAATTACAACTCAGCTGAGGGGGTATTCCTAACTCTCACCCTGGCATACTTAGCAAGGGTAGCCGTGGGTCACCTTTGGAACATCTCAGGAACCAAATTCGTGGGTTCGATCAACGCCAGCACTCTCATGGATTACCCTTCTGCCAGGATGATTAGGACTTTTAAATCACCTACCCTTGGACTCATGCCTACGGCTCCCTTCCGAGGCGTGCTTTATACTTATCGACTCCCGGCCTGAGGTGAGCTACTCGGCTTCGTGGTCGGTCTCCAGACCCGACCAACTAAGAGAGAGGCATGCGTTCAACATGAACAGGAAAGGCTCCAAGATTCAATCCTTAATCGACACAGACGGAGTCACTGCAAACCGGCAAGCCTCCGTCCGGTCTTCATTTCAAATTAAGACTGGTTCTTTTCCACGATAGCAAATCTAGTGTATCTTCCTATATCTCGCAGGTGACAGGAAATCACCTGACTTCTACCATGTTTAAGCCGGGCTAAGCACTATACGAGCCTGAGCTACATAGGATTCAGGGTAACAATATCTGGACAAGGATTGGGTAACCAATGCAACAAGTGTTTGCATCCAGCACCTAAACTTAATGCAACAATATATCTATGTAACAATAATACTGTAACTGCATTTCAGAAATTAGGAGGCTTAATATGCTCTAGGGCTTGCCTTTCACAAAGTTGCAAGGACGGTGATCCGGGCACTCAACGGCGACCTCGTCTGGCACTTCTCCTGAAGGCTGCTCCTCCTGAATCTCCGGTGTCGGCTGCTGCTGCTCGCTCGGTTCCTCGAATTCCAGCAGGGTCACTCCTTCCGGTACACCTATTGCATGCCGATGCACAAGATAAATATCATGGATGCATAAGGAATGACATGATGCTCAATGATGAATGAATCACAGTAAGTGTTTACCGAAAACATCACTGGACACTCGTTTACCGAGTAAGACTAGCCCTATTCAAATCACTTTAAAACAGGTATCTAATTTAACTTGAAGAACAAGATCAACTTACCTAACTTGCATAACATAAGATAAAGATGCTCATCTTCAGTTAAAGGCCTAACACCTAGGAACATTACCACAAACTTAGAAATAGTAAAGGCATACATAAATCAACATTTAAAGTTTCATATGCACACAAGTAGTCCCTTAATTCAATCACAATAAGAGTTATACAAATCCAAATGACTTGCATGAGGACATTCTGGAAAGCTTATGAAATTCTCTACAAATCATTTGTAAACATCAAAGCATGATTCTTAAGTTAACCAAATCAAATTCTAGTAAACCTAGAATCTATCCAGAAATGACAGGGTTACTAAATTAATTATTGAATGATGATGCAAAAGCATAATTGGACCAACCCAAGTTTACCAACATGTTTTTCATACCCAAGAAACATCAGAAAGTATAGTGCCAACTTCTAAATAAATTATTTAATTTCCTTTTCCAATTTATTTAGTTAATTAGGTGATTAAAGCAATATATAGTAAAACTGTTCATAAAAATCTACAAAATTTACAGTAGCTATCTCATGCTTCACATAGACTACCATAAAAATTTCAAAGCCATTGAGCAAGCAGAACTTGTTGTATCCAAAATAACAGGTGGCATGCCTATTTTTAGCATAATTAGGAAACCCTAATGAAAAGTGTCAAGCAACAGATTTCACATTTTTCCTAGCATCATTCTAGCATAAGAACCTTACTCACCAAATTTTACCTATACTGGATCTATAGAAAAATTATGAAAATTCACACAAGATCCATCCATTGATAAAAAGAAATTCTATAACTCAAAAACTATATATGCACTAGCTCTGAAATTTTAACCAGAGCTTCTACTAAGCAATAATAGATTACCCACAAAATTTCATAATTTTTGGACTACAGAAACTCAAGATAAAATTCAAACAAGTTTGCATGCATCTAAAAACACATTTCAAAGTCCTATTTCATTCATCCAAAATTTCTAAAACATGTGCTCATATAATATTTTTATTAAATACTATACATTACTAGGAACTCAACAAAATTGGAACCATAGCATTTGGAGCTACCAATTAGGAGATACACATTTTTGAATCATGCACACAATTCTGTGAAAAACAAAATAAACAAAACCAAAAACAAGAAAATCAACTTCGCAACTGGGCCGGCCCGAACAGATCCGGCGGCCCGCGAAGCCCACGCCCGCATACGCCAGCGCGGCCTAGAAGCAGCGCAGCCCAGGTCAGGATCCCGCCTCTGCGCTTCAGCGGCTGACGATGGGGACCCGCGCGTCAGTGAGAGAAACAGGGGAGGAGGAACGGACGGTGGCGTAGTTCGTCGCCGGTGGCTTCTCCGGCGAAGGCAACGGTGCCAACGTGTTCGCCTCACCCAAGCGCACCTAGGGAAACCATTTATTGCAGCTAATGACTCAGCTAGAGGGGGTGGTGATGGCCACGACGGCGCGCGGCCACGGCATGGCCGGCTCCGGCGAGGCTACGGCGTCATGGCCCTAGTGGCTCACTCAATGAGCTTCAGCGTCACACACAGAAGCTAGCGCAAGGGAGAGAAGGGGCGATAAGGGGCTCGAGCAGCACGGCCACGTGTGAGCTCGGCCGGCGGCGGTCATGGCGACCCGGTGGAGCCGCGCTCACGGGGAGGTCTACCTGAGGCGAAAATGGAATGGCGGTGGTGTCGCAGACGTAGAGAAGTTCACGGTGGGGCTGTGGCTTGGATGAATCGGTTAATGGTGCTCGGTGTTGGTGGATTTGGCTCAGCGGTGTCACGGTGTCCCGGTCGCCGTGCTCGCGGAGGAAGGGGACGGCAGTGAGGGGAAATGGCGAGACGCAGAGAGAGTGGCGAGGAGTTGGCCTTCTTCTGGAGCTCGGGCGCATGATGTGGAGCCTTTGGTAGAGCCTGCGCGCCACGCGGCGAGACACTCCTGCGCCGGTCGGCCACGGCGAGTTTTGTCCGATTTCTGAAACGGCTGAATCGATGCCCGACGACATGACTGACAGCGTACTTTTGATGACCTATAACTCCCAAACGGTGGCGATCTGGTTCATGGTGTAGTTAACAAAATTAAAGGTCCAAGTGAGTACAACAACTTTATTAATTGGAGCTTGGACTAATTCGGTTAGGATTGGGAGATACAAGCCTCCAAACAGGGATACTTGAAACTAAAAATCGCCAAAAAGACTTAGAAAAAATTCTAAGTGTGAATTCAGCATGGAAATATGACTTGTGGGCCATGTTTGAGCATGTTCTAGCCATTTTCATGAAATGATCATAGAACAACTTTTGTTCCTTAATAAATTAGCTACAACTTTGATAAAGAGTGCACAGCCATGCAAAGCCTCTAAGCTGGTCTTTTGAACCAGTCAAACAGTGACACTCCAAGGGTTATTAAAAGTCAAACCTTCACTTGAGGGCATTTTGGTCATTTTGATCTACATGAACAATATCCCAACAAGTAACCTAAGTGTAGTTAAGGTGTAATAGACCATAATCAACCACTTTACAAAATTGTTATACCAACTTTTAATGATCACATGTGATAAAGCAACTAAAACAAGCAATTCACTCATATGTTGCAATGCAACGTTTCACATGTTGCATGACTTTGTTGTTATCCTATACTTGTCACATTACTACCATGTTGCCATGTTTCAAAGTATGAGAATTTCATGTTACATTCACATGTTGCACTACTACCATTCTAAGCAATCAAGCATGAAACACACACAATTGAAAATGTTGCATATGCATGTTTCAGTAACAATGACATGCTGAGATAGATGATGCACATGTTTATGACATGAAATGCAATTAGTGAAAGCCAAACACCTAGGGTGTTACACCGCTTTGCACCTGTCGATGATGGCGTCCAGACATAGTGGCCTATTGTCGGGATGAGGAGCTACCTCCATGTCGATACAGTCGAGCACCGGCTTGACTTCAGCCACCACAGCATCGAGTTTTCCCCTCTGGGTTTACGCCTCTAGCTCCAGCACGTCGAACTATGCCTTGGTCCTTTGATGATATTCTATAGACACCAAAGGGATTCGTTAAATGAAGCAATCACATCAGCAACAACTCTGACCATGAGCTACTCACCTTCCAGATCCTTGGCCAGTTTCTCCACTCGCCCAAATGCCTTATCCTTATCCTCTTGGAGTTGACCGGCGACTTAGCGCAATTGGCCGAGCTCCGTGTCTTGCTCTACAAACATAACGATCGTCAGCAACATCAAGACTGTTAGGCAATGCAGAATAAACTCATCGACCGAGAATACCTTTCTTCTGCTTGGAGATGCCTCTTAGCTGCTCGAAGATGCGCCCTAGCTGCTCGGAGATGTTGTTTAGCTGCTCAGAGGTGCGCTCCAGCTGCTCGGAGATGGTCTTCAGCTGCTCGGATAGGATGCCCTTCTGGTACTCTAGGTCCTTGGCGTTGGATTCAGCAAGATCCCATTCGTGCTGGGCCCTCTAGATGTTCTTCTCCATCAGCTTCACCGCCTCCTTTAGCTTCATGTTCTCCTCAGCAAGGGGATCCATCCTCTTGATTAGCTGTTGCCGGTGTGTGGTAGTTCATGCTATGCCCTGCAAAAGCACCAAGATTATAAAGAACCCTATTCTCCAACGCCAAAGACGGACATCACTGATGCAATACTAACCTCGATCTGCTTCATGGCTATGGAAAGGGTGGACCATAGCCTCTTCGCCTCCCTAGAGGTGTCATCCTCCTCCACGACCATAACTTCGTCCCCCCACTTGCGAAGGATGCGGACGGCTTGGGGTCATGATTCTTCATGCTCAATCTCATCAACCTCGTCCTCTTCCTCCATAGCTGGTGGCACTTCCTGGGGGCTTAGTGGCGCTCCTTGGCTGCTCGGTGGCCACACAAAGCAACCAACCATGCCTCGTGGCATCTCCGAGCACGCCGCTTGCTCCTCCAACGCTGCCGGCCTCTGTGCCCTAGACTCCAGTACGACATTGGCAGCTCCCGTTCCCACCTCCAAAGATTCAGTGGCTCTCGCCGTTGCTCCCAGCGTCTACGTTGCATCACCCGCTGTCGTCGCTAGCCACTCCTCTCCAACTCCACTAGCAGCGGTAGTCGACTCCTCCACAGGCCAACAACCACCTGGGGACTCTGGGGCAGAGTCAGCCCGCATTGTCTCCATGCCAGGAACAGCCCCCGGTTGCTCGCCAGTCTGGCTTGAAGGATTTAGATCCTCTGTGCGCCTCGTCCTGCATTAGTTTAGCTCATCGATCACCACAACTATGAAAAATAGAAAGCTACTGATCCCAAGGCAAAGATACTTACACAACAGCTTCTCGGTAGACGGTTCTGAACCAGCGCTGCCACCCCAAGCACCTAGGTGCTTCCCTGGGGTCAACCCGCGTGGCCTAGGCTGGAGGTCTTGCGGCCCCACCATCGATGTCTCCTCCGCCTGCTGCTTGGGGACTCCTTCCCCTCTCTCTGATTACACCTCCGTGCGTGGGTTGAGCGATGGTGCCTTAGCGCTCGGAGGGGGAGCTACTGGAGCCTCGTCGTCGTCCGACCACTCAGACATCGCCGCACTTTGTGTCTGAGCAGTTCGGTCACCACCAAGTGAGATGCCGCCTGACTTGTAGGGAGCTACATCCGTTGTTCTCCTCTTCTTTCTGGCTAGCTCATCTTGTGCCACCCTTTTCCCCCAGACCTTCTCCAACACCGAGGGACTCTCCTTCTGACCAGCACCTGTGCCTCTGAATTCGGATGAGGTGCTGACGGCACCTTCCTCCTACTGAGCAGTCGACATGGCGTCCATAGCCTTCGGCCAATCGCTCCATGGCACACCCGAGAAGTATGCCACCCATTCCTACAAATGGATCTTTCCACAAGCGAATCAGTTCACTACTCGGCACCGATACAGGATAAAAAGCATCAGGAACAACAGTCGAGATTTTTACCTATGGAGGTGGGTTCGTGTAGTTGAAGGCTCTCGGCTGCCCTAGCATGCTGAACGATGCATTTAGAGCGAATAGTTCAATAGCCTGGCATAGCATAGCCTCCTTCGTTAGTCTCTTTGTCCTCTCCCAGGTGCCATCAATATCTCCCTTGAAGTTAAAGCCTAGATGGGCCCTCTCCTTACAGGGCTGGATGCGACGCACTATGAAGCTCACCGACACCACCACTCTATTCATCTTCATGCCCTTTATTAGCCCAAGGTGCTCCTTCACCTGATCCATATTAGCATTGGTCGGCTTCTCTGACCAGCTCTTCTGGTTCTCTAGAATTTGGTCGATGTCGCATCAGACGGCAGGATGACTCTGCTTCATGTAGAACCACCTGGCGTTCCACCCCTTCAGCGAGGTATTCAGTGGCACAATAATGTACTCACCCACTATCCCATCGTGGAGCTGTAGATACACACCGCCGACCACCTTGGAACCGCCCCCGCCCTTCTTCTTCAGCCAGAAAAGGTGTCGAAAAAGATTGAAGTGGGGAAGAATGCCAAGATACACCTCGCAGAAATGGATAAACACAGTAGTGTGCAAAATGGTGTTTGGATGCATATTACACAAGCTCACTCCCCAGAACTCCAACAGATCCCGCAAGAAAGGATGCACCGGAAGTCCTAATCCACGCCAGAAATAATCTTCAAATACTATGACTTCGTCGGTCTGTGGCATTGGATAGGGCTCACCATCGGCCGGACGCCATCTGGTGGTGACTCGGTCAGGAAGAATGCCTACCTCCACCATCTCGTAGAGCTCCATCTCCCCCAAGAGTGACGGCACCCATTCCTTGTCATGGCTTGCTCCGACGGCCACCTTCTTCGGGTTACCACCTCCCCTCTTCGGCGCCATTTCTCAGATCTGGATTGGGACTGGCGGTGGAAGCGTGTGTGGATGCGAATGGGGGAGCGTGAGGGCAAGGAGGAAGACAAAGTGGCAGAGTAGCAAAGGTGGGAGCACAGAGTGTGGTGATGTAGTTATAAAGGCAACATCTCTACTTTTCGCATTCAAGGGTTTTTGGGAAACTGCACCATGATTTGCGCCCTTCCGAATTCCCTAAAGCAGCGTGTTGGTCCGTTATCTGGGCTTCCACGCAACTGTGGCCCATATCACCTATTCTTCGATGAAACTTGGAACTGCACACCGAATATTCACTGACTTCTCCGCAATACCATCAAGGCTCAGTAATTTGTACTGTATAGCCATTACTTCAGGTTTTTTCCACGATTTGATTTCTCTGAGATTTCCACTTGTGGCTCGGGGACTACGTCATTATTATGACTTGGTTTCTCACCATATTGGGGACTTTCTTTTGGTTACTATTGTTTCTGACCCTGGCACCACATGACTACGTCACCTACTGTTAGGCTCGGGGACTAAGTGGACACACTTCACCTTGCGGTGAATGTGCGCTTTTCATTTTAGGACTCCACCCATGGACTGGTTGCCTGCTTGGCTAGTCTTTGGCTTTTCTTCTACTTTCTGGACCCTAGCACCACATGACCACGTCACCTACTGTCAGGCTCAGAAACTAAGTGGGCACACTTCACCTTGCGGTGAGTGTGTTTTCTCTAATCTAGATGACTCCATGCTTCCTGAAGTTGAAGACGATTACCTCCCTTTCTCGTGGTCAGACTCTAAGTGGGCACACTTGGTTCACAACGAGAAAAAATTTGATTTTGAACTTGAGCTCCTTACATCCTTATGGCAAGCCTTACTTGGGATACACTGCTCGGCGACGGTTCACAACTGCTCGGTGACTCATTATGGTGGTTGGACTATGAGTTTGACTGCTCAACTTTGTTCACACCTACTCGGACAAGCTCAAGACGGCGTTGCACGGCGGATACAAGGCGCTCAGGGACTAGCTGTGGGGGGTACGACCTCAGATACCCACGGCAGACTACATGGGCTGCGCCCCCAGGGGTGGTCCATCCCACAAGACAAAGCCTTGTGGAGCACGGCGCTGCTCGGTGCGCCCCGCAAGACACTGGGAAGATATCCTAAAGATACTATGAGATATGTTAGGATACGTTCGATCCCATGATTCGTGTAATCCGTTATTACTTTCTGGTTATCTCCTAGATCTAACCGACTTGTAACCCTGCCCCTAGACTATATAAGGCAGGCAAGGACCTCTTTAAAACACATGCAATATCATATGATCGCCAATACAAACCAACAGACTATAGGAGTAGGGTATTACGTCGCGCTGACGGCCTAAACCTGTCTAACTCTTGTGTCTCTGTTGCCTTCTTGTTCTTGATTATGCGCACCTCTATCGATCAATCTAGCTTCGTGGGATACCCCTCGGAGGACTGCTGAGCATCTTTTGTCGATAGCTAGACTCATCTATAGACGAATTCATGGTTTGGTAATAGAAGTGTTTGCTAAAAATTGAGTTCATCCTTCCTTCTCCAAGTTTTTCCTTTTTGTTGACTTTCATGGTCATTTTTGGGAGTTTTTCTTGCTACTGGTTTGGCTGAGATTTTGGCATGTTTTCTGAAGTATTTGGGACCCTTGGAACCTATCCAATTCATGTCTTGAATCTCATCTTCTAATGCCTTGGTTCCAAGCCCCAAAACTCTTGTCATCTTGCTCGATCTTTTGGTGATTTTCTTGAGAATTCTTTGAGCTGAGCTTTTGGTGCTTGTCTTGGTCCTTTGAAAGGTGCTATAAGGTCTTGAGAATATGTCTAGACTTTGCCTCTAATAGATTTTCCACGAGCACCTAGAAATCCTCATTTTAAGGTTTCTTGCAAAACCCCATTTTGAAAGAGGGATTTTGAATTTCCCATTCAAGATTTTATCTTTGTGACTTGATATCTTACGGACAACTTCTAAATGGGTTAGTCAAGGTCTGTGCAAAGTTTTAGATTTCTTAGAGTTCATTTGAATGGGTTTTGTATCTTTATTCAAAATCTCTTTATTAAACAATGCATACCGAGGCATCTGGTTTGCATACTAGGGGATCTGGTTCAAACTGTGATTTTGAGTTTTTCTCCATTTTTTGCTCATTTTGCTTTCGCGCCTTTGTAGATCCATTTCTAAGGTCAGTAGACATGCTATTGATACTTGATCTTGGTGAAAGCAAAAAGAGAAGAGAGAGAGAGTGTGTGTGTGTGTCGAATTGGGATATAGGTCAAGTTCTCTCTCGGTGAACAATTTTAATTGGCCTCCATTTACCCCCTCCCCCCCCCCCCACACACACATACCCCACTAATCGTCGTTTCGGTCCTTCACAGCCTACTAACATTAATGGGAGTGAAGAGAAGTATGTACGGGAGCAAACCTCGAATGTAACAAGTGAAGAAATACAGTGAAATCCTTATGCAATCAAAATATTAATACAATGGATGGCCCGATAAATATTAAACATCACCACATGAAGAATAAGTGGTTATAAAGATGAAATAGAGAAAAAACAACACCACCAGATAATACACTAGTGGAAGAAGAAGTCATAGGATCATCAATAGGTAGAACGTTGTGGTGGTTCCAGATAACAACCAAAAAAGATTATTTGTACTCGTACCCACAAAAAATAGCATAAAACTCTAAATCATTGAGACAATGCATAAAAAGAATATGAGTTAAATGCATGAGAGACCCTTGAACTTATAACGGGGTGTCACTTAGATCCATGAACTTGAAAAATGCATTTCTGGATATCTAAACTTGCTAGATGATACACCACAGGTCCATACTTGCCACGCAGGCATTTTATCTGACGTGGCATTGCCACGTGGCAGGAAAATATGTAGTGAACCCCTTGAAATCTAAATGGAATATCCAAAGAGGGCATCTGGGTTCTTCCCTCACCAGGTCACGCTCGCCACCATTCGGCGCAATGGCGCAGAGCGCGTCACGCGCTGCCCACCTCGCCTCTGCTGCACCTTGCCAAGCACTGTACATGCCGCACTCACCCCTGGCCACGTCGCCACTTGCCCATGACCTCGCCTTCACCTCCAAAGCCGAGCCATGTTTGGGGATCTGGATCAGTTCGCCGATAGAGGCATCTTTGGCATCTTAGGCGGGAGGGAGGGCTCGGCTCTAGCGAGCCCCTGCTCGATGTCACCGCGTCGTGCGGGCTATAGGAGGTGTCAACCATGGCCTGCTTGCCTCTACTCAGCAGCCGGCGCAGCGACCGTAGCCTGGTTGAGACCGGGGACCACATCCCATCGATGGCCCCGGGCATCCGGCTCGCCGGCAGCAGGGAGTTCATGGGCGGCGTGCTCAGGGCCACGGGTCACATCGAGATGTCGATGACCAGATTCTCCTTCCTGCGCCCGAAGGCTGAGGAGCTCACGGTGGCGGCGCTGGTGCTAGCGACGGGCGGCGAGGGTGTGGCCAGGCCAGCGTTGGTGACCTCGTCGTGGGTGCCCTAGAAGAGGACGTTGGTGGGGAACACGGGGAACTCCAGCGACGCATCGGAGGGCTCCTCCCATGGCAGAGCGTCGATGTCACATGAGGGGGATCTCGTCGCTGGGTTGGAGACGACTGACCACAAGACGGCAAGGAGACCGGCCAAACTGTGCAAAGGTCATGTAGGGGGCGTTAAGGCGATGCTAAAACACGTCTTGGATAGAACAGAGAGGAAAAGAATTGGCGCCATAGCAGAGCTTCAGCTCCGGCGGCCATGGCGGCTGATTCCACGAGATTCCAAAATTTGTCACTTATTGAAGATGGTTTGCAACGAGGTCTCGTCCATGGGCTAGCTAACAACCGGCCGCACTCATGGCTGTGAGGGATTGGAATGGGAGGCACTGGTGTGGACGAATTTTGAAAGGGCGCAAAGGTGGTCGCAGCGCATGCGTGCTCTGCTTAAATAGCTGGCCATGGCAAGCTCGATTGAGGCACAGATGGGACTCGGGCTGGCTCTAGGGCACGGCGAGGGCGCCCACTTGCGCGGGGTGATGACGGCGCACGGTCTTGGGATGAGGCGAGGCAGGGCGGGCAGCAGCTCGTGCATGTGGCCATGGCCGTGGCGGGATGAAGCGCTGCTTGCTTCCCCTGCTTCCTCGCCGCCCTGCTTCGTCCAACACATGCATACACGTCCAGCTCCTTAGACTTTAGGGTGTTCATTGCATATTTTCGGCCACGTGGCGTTGCCATGTCAGATAAAATATCCGCGTGACAAGTATGGACCTACGGTGTATCATTTAGTAAGTTTAGGTATCCAGAAATGCATTTTTCAAGTTCATGGACCTAAGTGACACCCCGTTACAAGTTCAAGGGTCTCTCATGCATTTAACTCAAAGAATATTTAACATTCATGAAATTTTTTAAGCACTTTAAAAGTTAATTTTAAATCAAAACATAATTTTAAGCATGTGCTTATTAAAAACTTTAAATTTCACTTGAGCACATGTGCTAGGAAATTACATGATAAAATATGACTTTACGGGCCATGAAGTTAGTGTTATAATTTGATACCCTTGGTTTGCGCAGCAACTCTCGGATCTTTGAAAGGATATGATAGAGTACACCACAAAGCTTGCAGCATATCAAGACAATGCAGACGAATCTCGTAGGAAACCCTAGATGATGACGTTGAAGCAAACACAACAAGAGATTAAGATTTTGCAAAATCGACCGCAAATTCTATATGCATAACTCCAAAAGTGTACACTGATTGTTGTTCTCTCATAACCCTCTACTTGACCCTGTAGGACCCTTCAATTGTTGCACTTTACAATGATTTAGTACAATAGAATTGTCTAGCATGACTCTCTTGAGCGCTCCCGATCGCTCCTTACAAGCCTTAGATGAGACCCTTGTGTTGGCTTAGTTGATGCCTATTGCCTCCGCCTCTTGTTTATATAGTCCTCTCCAAGGCCCCCATATATTCAAGTAGGATCCCTACTCCTAGTAGGATTCTACACTCAAGTCCTAATAGCACACCTCTCTTGAGTTCCATTACAAGAATACAAAAAACAAAGTGCCACGCATTCTCCTATTGCGGCAAGTTTCCATCCCTAGCTCCTTTTGCACCTCACATCACTGCAATTGGACCCAAAACCCGAGTCAATGTATTCCCCTAAATTGAATCTGTAAAAGAGTTTTGTGTTGATATTTGTCAAAACCTCATGTCATTCCTTTGTTAGCAAAATAAACAACAAATCATTGTGTCCCCTGAAAGGATCTAAAAGGTCTTATCGCGTCTAGAATACCAATTCTTAGATAAGTTTTCGACATTTAGGGGTAGTTTTAGACCTAGCACCATATGAATAGCCTTCCACATAAACCTAGCATAAGTGCACTAAAAAAGAAGTGTTGAATGGCTTCTAGCTTACTACAAAAATAACAAGTCAAATCACCACTCTACCTCTTTGATAGATTGTATTTTTTGAGAATAACCTTCTTTTAAATAATCAAAGAAAGATTTTAGTCTTTAGAGGTATATTTAGTCACAAAAATATTAGTGAGACTCTAATCCCGCTATCAACTCGTTATTGATAAGAATTCTACATATACAGTTTACATAGAAAACATCATTCTTATGCAGCCGCCAAACAAATACATCAGAATTTTGTTGTGGGTTTACATTGGCCACTCTAGCAACTAAGTTATGATACTAGATCCAAATAAAATGGATCATGCATGATCTTTAACATCTAATTAAAAAATTACAAGATTTTTAGGACCCTAGCTCCTTCGTTTTGGATCGAAAAAAAGAAAAGCAACTTAATCGAAAAGTCAAATATAGCATTGAAAGTAGAATTTTCATTTCAAAATTACAAAATCTGTAATACCAAATCCAAGCAAAATGGATAGTGCTTAATGTTTAGCATATCTACTTAAATGATTACAAGATTTTTGGTGGTCACTGGATCCTTCCCTTTTTGGATTAATAAGAAAAGAGAAAAGGCAGCCAAAAATGTGACTCGGTGTAACAGTCACGCTAATCAAGATGGCGTGTGTGACCCAGCCCCATGCCAGGTGGTTGGTATACCCTAGCGTGACCATAGTCATTTGTCCTACCACATATACATCTTGTCATGTAAAAGAACTACTTTCTGAAAATTTAATTTGACACGTGTTATTGTTAAAATATTATTTGTTTATTGTTAAAATAAAATTTCTGTTAGCTAGCTGGGCAGAATGAAACTAAGCATCTTCGTTGTACTGTAGCTTGACGTTCCATAGTTTGTCTTTGGCTTATGGTCGCACCATAAAAGCATTATGCTGGATCACACATACCATAGCAAAATATAAAACATATTAAAATAACTAATCAGTGCAGCCTTTTTGTTATTCAGCTCTGGTGTTTGTGTCCATAAAGCACCACATGATGGCATCTGTGGGTGCTAATTAAATTAAACACAGGGGCAGGAGCAAACCCTAGCTAAATTGCATTGACTGCCCTGTGACACCAGTTGGGAAGTGTGCTCCTAGATGTCTAGTAAATGATCATTTCAGGCATGCATGTTTCATAGTATTGACTAATTAAAGGTAGTACGACCTAAAGTTACACGGAGTACTTTCTGTCGTTTTCATCTTCTAATAATAAGCTACGACATGCAGTCTGGTCGCTTGTGTGTTGTGAAATGGAGTGGGTGAGAGTTCATGTGGTTCTTGCCTAACCTTTCATATATATTTAAACCAACTTTAGCATGAATTAATACCCAGTAATGTGTTGTGAAATGGAGTGGGTGTCACACAAGAGAGTTCATGTGGTTCTTGCCTAACCTTTCATATATATTTAAACCAACTTTAGCGTGAATACCCAGTAAACTAAAGTCAAACAGACTTGCTGTACTATCTATAAATAACAGAGAACGAAGAAGTTTATCTTTAACATAGTGAAGTACTGCCTCTGTTTTGAATTATTAATCGTTTTGGTTATGTATCTAGATATAGTGTATATCTAGGTATATAGTAAAAGTTATATACTTAAAAAACTCAAAACAACTTAATTATAATTTGAAAAACAGAGGGAGTACCAGCAGTCTAGAAGAAAAAAAATTATAATTTGATCCGCATCTAATTTTTTCTACAAAAGATATCCTATATAGATTTGAAAAGATATGTTGCAGTTAGCATCACCTAGTCTTTGTCTGCTAAGGGCGCCAGGCCCATGGCCAACACTAAAACCAAAACCATGTGGCATTTTCTATAACTGCCATATCAAGACACTGTCCCTAGAATTATATTACAGCACAAAATGCAGTTTTCACTACTACACAATACCTTTGTAGGGGCGGCTCTAGAGGCTCTGTAGGGGCGGTTTGCCCAACCGCACCTACCCAAGCGCCTCTACAAATCATGTATTTGTAGGGGCGGTTCTCAAACTGCCCTTACAAATCGATTTGTAAAGGCGATTGGTGTTATCAGCCGCCCCTACAAATCGATTTATAAGGGCAGCTGGTAACACCAGCCACCCCTACGGTACATTTTTCGTAAAAAAATTTAAATTTATAATTCAAATTCAACCAGAATATATATATATATATATATATATATATATATATATATATATATATATATATATATATATATATATATATATATATATATATATCATTACATCATTATCATATTCAGATTAACCAAATTTAACAAGTTCTGCCGCTTGTCGTCAGCGGTGAGCTCCAACAGGCCCGCGAAGGCGTCGTCCGTGTCGACGGTGAGATGCCTCGCCATCTCTGCGACAACGGCCGCCGCCGTCGCATTCTTCATGGGCGTGCCGGTCGCCACCGCGCCGCCGTCGACGCCTGCCGTAGAGGACGCAGAGATCGGCATGCTGTTCATCACTGGGGCTCCTCGGATCGGAAGAACTGAAGCAACGATGAGAAACAGAACAAGAAACCAGTCAAGAAACTAGTCAAGCAAGTCATCACTAGTGCGAGATATGGACTAGAAATCCCACAAAATCGGAAGCAGCACACAAGACAGATGCTACAAAAATGGAAGGAAGAAAGCCCACACCACCAAATCGCGCAACAAAAAAACACCTCAAATCAACCCCACAAAAATCCAATCTTCGGCTAGATCAGGGACTGCTCCACCGAGCTCACGCTCTCAGCCGGCCAGAGAAGGCAAGTGAATAGTACTCCCCAGCTGCTCCATGCAGCAGATCGAAGTAAGAAAGAGAAAAGTCTAGGGAAGCCTACTTGTTGAGAGTCACAGAAGCGCGTGATGCGGCGAACCATCTCAGCAGCGAACCGCCCCGAAGATCTCCAGAATCCCCATGGGGAGCAAGCGTCAAAACGGGGAAGCGCGAAAGATCGGGAGAAAAGCTACGGCCCTCAGTTGACGCCTTCGCGGGCCTGCTGGAGCTCACATCGGATTCAGATCCGGTCGCGCCAGCCCTCAATCCACCACCGGGGACGCCACCATCCAAGATCTGCCGCTTGGAGGATGGGCTCTCCCTGGATCTGCCGTCGGGGAGCGCGCCCACCCTAGATCCACCGCCAGGGGGCGCGGCCAACCTAGATCCGCTATTGGGGGGCGCCACGCGTGCCGCCACCACCGGTACGGGCCGTCACCATAGCTGCCGCCCAGGGTGGTGGCCGCCCCGCACGCCGCCGCCACCGGTTGGGGCCGTCCTGTGCGTCGCCGCCAGTTGGGGTCGTCCTATGCGCCATCGCCACGGAGGGAAGGTGGGCAAGTGCCACCGCCCCGAGCGCCGCCACTGCGGCACCGAGAGAGGGAGAGAGAGGTAGGCATCAGAGGGAGAGAGAGAGAGAGAGAGAGAGAGAGAGAGAGAGAGAGAGAGGTGGGTGAGTGAGGGAGAGAGAGAGAGTGGCCGTCGGGTGAGAGAGATAGAGAGCGAGAGGTTGGATAAGTGAGAATGAAACCTTAGGGTTTGGGAAGTCCGGCGGGTGGAGCTAGTTTTGTTCCTGGTGGGATGAACTTCGGCCGTTGGATTCAGATCAAGGGCTTAGATCGTTAACAGCCTTAACAGGCCTGCGGGTTTCAGTGGCCTACAAGCGAAAGTGAGGCCCAAGCCTAGGTTTGGAGCCTACGGGTTTCGACGGCGGCATTTGTTGGGGCGGCTGGTGATTGAGCCGTCCCTATAAATCGCAACACCGGGGACGGCTGGTGAGTGAGCCGCCCCTACAAATCCCACCCATTTGTAGGGGCGGCTCGTATCACCAGCCGCCCCTACTGTTCCATTTGTCGAGACGGCTGGTCTCGTGGCTCTCGAGCACTCCACTGTAGGGGCGGCTCCATCACCAGCCGCTCCTACAAAAAATTTATCCCGCTGCTACAAACCGTTTTTCACGTCAGGTGGGACACTAATAAATTTTAGACGTTCATTCACACTCTCCCTCACGTGGTATTCTCTCCCATTCACATATTTCTCTTCTATTCACGTTACGGCCACCAGCGTCACCGAGCTCAATCTGTGGCCTGGCATGCGGCGAGCGGCAGGTGGTGTGCATGCGGCCACTGCGTGGAAGGGGGCGCATGGCAATGGGTGGCGCAAGTGAGGTGCAGAGGGTGGTCTCTGTGGCGAGCTAAAGGTCGCGGGCAGTGGTCGTTGGTGGCTGGTGCCTTCCCCATGGCATGGAAACAAATTAAGCCTCGCCCCCAACGCGAAAATGTTCCTTGTTCACAAGTAGACTCAGTTTCTCAAACAAGAAAACCATTTCTGATCTCTTTCTTCATTTGCTCTTCTTCGACGTCATCAAAATGCTAACATAGCAGGATAATAAATACCACTAGACATCACCCATCCGGCACATTTATGTGTGAAAACGGATCAGATATGAATATATCTATTTACCATATTTTTTGCCATATACTTATACATATTGATCCGAATATTGACCGATATTAATACATGATAGATATTGTGGATACCGACTCGCATTCAGATATCCATTTAACTTTGTTGTCTATAACTATAAATATCCATCCGATGATTTCAGCGAAACAATTCTTGTAATGAGATATCGAAATATGGTAAAGTATATTAAACTCTATACATATAGATGACCAATAATAAATGTACAATAGTCATATTAACTATATAAATTAATATATCAATAATCACATTAATTATGTGTGCATTATTAGTATTTAAGATAAAACACGGGCTACTAATTACTCGTGGACACAATTTTTTAATAGTTCTGTCGGTGTTTCGTACAAGCACCGGTAAGTAAATTTATAGTAATGCGCGTTAGGCTCGGATGGTGCGCTAAAGGACACAAGATTTATACTGGTTCGGGCGGAACGTCCCTACGTCCAGTTTGCTGCTGCTCGTGTTATTAGCACCGTGAACGATCTGTAGTAAGGGGTACAAACTATCGAGAGAGGGACTGGTCCCAAGTCTCTGATGGAAGGGTTGAAAGGTGGTCAAGAGCTTCGTAGCCGCTTGACTGTGCGTATGAGTGCGTTCTCTGGTTCGGTGTTCTTTTTTCTTCGGTCCCCCTTGATGGAAGAAGCGCATCCCCTTTTATAGATGAAGGGGCCGGCTTTACAAGGGTAAGGGCTCCAGGAAGCGTACTCTACTTAGTCTTGTGGCTCACGTCTACCTGGTCAGGTCCTCCACTCTGATGAGTGCGAAGGAAGATAAGTGTTTACAATGTTGTCGATGTCTCTGTAGGATGCCAGGTTAGTCACAGAATGCTGCCCTGCGCAGGGTATGGGCTGCAGTACAGTGGTTTTGACTTATGAGCCTCCCCCAGCCTTGCTCCGCACGCCTTCTGGTTCTCATGAGTCCTCGTCGGGAGAATGCGAGGTCGGGGTCCGGTGTAACGCCGTGGTCAAGGCCTTCTGACTGGGAGGACCTGAGGGGTCGGGAAGCAGGCGCCGCTCCCTCGGGTCCACCGTGTGGTGACGGAATACCCATCGTTCGTGGAGATAGCAAATCCTTTCCTGGAGCGTAGCGGTTGTCGTATATCTTCGTCGGGTTCCGTGTCCCAGAGCTGAAGGCGGCGCCTACAACTCTACAGGGTGAGGTGCACGCACCTGTAATACCTTTTGGGCTCTGCGGCGCCCGGAAGGGTCTAAAGCATCAGTCCTATCGTTCCCTGGCAGTCCTTTTCCTGCCAGGGCGCAGGGTATGGTCGTTGGAGCCATGGTTGACCCGAACGTCTTGTCTCGTCCTGTACCCATCATTATGAGGGATAGATATCGATCAGGGCGAGGCTCGTTCTGGGCCGTCGGGTGAGGCTGACCCCGCCCCTCCGGGGTCGGGCGAGACGGAATTCGTCCCTCAGCCCTCGGGCGAGATCGAGCCCGCCCTCAAGGCGTCGGGCGAGGCGGAGTTTATCCCTCGGCACTCGGGCGAGACCGAGCCCGCCCTATAGGCGTCAGGCGAGACGGAGATTAGCCTTGAGCTTTTGGGACGAGGCAGGGTTATCCTACAAAGGCGTCGGGTGAGGCTGACCCTGCCCCTCCGGGGTCGGGCGAGACGGAATTCATCCCTCAGTCCTCGGGCGAGACCGAGCCCGTCCTCAAGGCGTCGGGCGAGGCGGAGTTTATCCCTCGGCCCTCGGGCGAGACCGAGCCCGTCCCGAAGGTGTCGGGCGAGGCGGAACCGAACTCCTGTCACTCGAACAAGGGATGATATGGAGCCCTTATGCATCTAGAAGTTTTTCACGTTCGGTGGTCATCGGTTCCACCTTCTGGGGTACCCTGGTATTAGGTCCCCGACAGTAGCCCCCGAGACTCCAGGTGATTCGGGTAGAATCGCCTGGAGGGTGTTTTTGATTTCGTTGAAGCTAATTTGCCGGAGGGTGCGCGCGAGCGCACCCGATGGGTGTAGCCCCCGAGCCCCCGGGTGGCTCGAGTAGAGTCGCCCGGGGGGTTGTACCGGCCCCTTCGCGGGTAAGGCTGAAGGACTTAGTTTTTCATCAACTGGGTGTTTTTCCGAGTGGGTCGTGGCGTCCCGTTTACTGGGGACTGATTCGGGGCCGTCCTCACTGGTGCTTCTGCCCTTGGTGGCGGATTGTTCGTGGATTCCTTCTTAGTTGGGCCGGCCGGCGAGTTGCTGGGCCCTAGGTGGGCCAAAGAGAAAAGAAACGGGCCTTTGTGGCTTGTGCTTCCCCGGTGGGTGGAGAGTCCGGATTCGCTTGGGGAAGGCGAACCGTCCGCCGAGATTTTTTGGGATGAGAGGATAGGGACTGCGGGCGCGTGTCCCGCGACGTGACGCGGTGGCGTGCGTGGCAGACCCGGAGATCGAGGCAGACGGTTGCCCTTCTCGCGTCCGTCGCCCCCTATAAAACCGCGGGGCTCGCCCCCAGGGTCCCGTGTTTCACTCCCCTTCCTTTGCGTTCTAAAACATCCGCCGCCAATCTTCCCAGCCTCTTGCGCCCGCATCGCCACCGTCGACCGGCCTGCGTTTGTGTTCCAGCCGCCGTTAAGCTCGCGCCTGCCATTCCCCCCTCCTGCTTCAATGGAGTTGTGGGGCAGATCAAGCATCACTTCCCGGCGTCTGGAGGGCCTCGTCCGCCATGGCCTTCTCCGCCCACTATCCGCCGTCCAGGAGTGGTTACTCCCCGGCGACGAGGGTGAGCCGGTGCCGCCTGAAGGGTATGTCGTCTCCTTTGCCATCTTCCATGAGCGGGGATTCGGGGTACCCGCGCATAGATTTCTTCGGGGGCTATTAGATTACTATGAGGTAGAGCTGCAGCATCTCACTCCCAATGGGATTCAGCATATGGCGGCGTTCGTTGCCCTGTGCGAGGGTTTCCTGGGGATCGATCCCCATTTTGATCTGTGGCGGTATTTCTTTAGCATTAGTCTGTCGAAGAGGAAGATTGGGGGGAAAGAAGTGAATGCGCCGATGGGGTGTGCCAGCATTCACCTGCGCCATACCCGGTCGCAGGGTTACCCGTACATGCGTCTGGCCACATCCAACAAGGGATGGCATTCGTAGTGGTTTTATGTTAAGGATGATGTGAGTGCCACCCTACCGAAGTACACCGGACGTCTTATTGTGGATGCTCCGGAGTCGTGGGGCTGGGGCGTCCTGACTAAAGACAAGAAACATATCTCCGACCTTCTCTCCGCCCTCCATGCCCTGAAGGGTCGGGGTGTAAAGGGGTTGGGAATTATCGGCGCCTACCACGCGAGGAGGGTGGCACCACTGATGGCGCGTGTGCTTCCCCTGCATCGGATGATGCCTGGGATATCGTTCGAGGGGATGGTGCTCGTTGACGAGGCGCTCCCTTATTCGGAAGTGGCGCAGCGTATCAAGGAGGCAACGGAGCCGACGAAGGATTCCGCCGGCAGGGTCCTCGACATCGTGTATCCGGTGCCCGGGCATCCTCCAATGCGGCCGGAGCCTGGGTTCTTCGAATTCGTAAGCCCTCTTCTCCCGCATTCTTTTCTTTCTCCTGAATCTCCCTCTTTTAACACTTGCTTCTGTAATGTTGGGGCTAGCCGAGGGGGCTAGTCTTCAAGGATAGCCCAGCCCCGCTGCCGAAGGACAAGGTTGTGGCGGCGGCGAATCGACTCGCGACCGAGCGGGACAAGAAGGCAAAGGAGGAGATGAAGAAGGCGAAACGACTGAAGCAGGAGGCACGGGATCGGGGAGAGGACGTGAGTAGTGAGGATGACGATGATGATGATGACGAGGTAGCCGTCGACGTGGATTGGGGCGTCCTGGAGGACGAGGACACGCTGACGAGTGGCCACCCATCCGTGCAGGGGCCCTTCCCTTTCCACGCGGAGGGAAGTGGATCGATGAGGTCAGTGGAGGCCGGCGAGTCCGCTGCTTCGCATGGCGTGCCGGCCGAGGACCGGTGGATGGGAGAGGGCGGGCCTGTCGCCGCCATCCCCGAGGCGACGATGGAGGGGAGCAGCTCCGGTGCTGCACCCCGTGAGACGATGGAGGGGGACGGCTCCGGTGCCACGCCCGACGAGACGATGGAGAGGAGCGACTCCGGTGCCGCGCCCGACGAGATGAACCCCCCTGCCCCAGAGCAGGGGGCAGGCATGAAACGGTCCCGCCCAGATGAGTCAGGGCAGGGGTCTGGGGATCCATCCCCAAAACGCTTCCGCCGGCCGAGGACGTCAACGTAAGCTGTTGATTCCTCTGTTTTTATCCTTTTTCCATTTTTATTTTGACTTAATGGTTATTACCTTTGCGCAGGTTCTTGCGAACGGGTCACCCCCTGGGGCTGGCGCCCAAGAAGAGTCTCGCCCTTCAAGCGGGATAGACGGCGTCGCCTGGAGTCACCCCTATTTCAGGCAGGAGTGGTGCCGATGTCGGGGCCGCGTTGGCCGAGCCGACGGCGTCCATGGTGGCTCCCACGCCCGCGGAGGTTACTGAGCGAGCGGTCTCTTCGGTGGCGGACGTGGAACAGCCGGCCGAGGACCGCATACCGCCGGTGAAGGTGGTCGTGACTGCGCCAAGCCAGGATCAGCCGGACGCGGTCGTGGTGGCACCCGAGGGCGTGGTGCAATCCACGTCGCCAGGCGCCCATGTGGATCCGCCCGTGGCGCTCGAAGCGGTCCAGACGGAGGAGGGTCCAGCCGGAGGGTCCTCGAGTGCGGCGGTGGTGCCGCACAGGGTCAGGAGGGAGCCGCCACTGACCCCTTTGTCGGGAGGAAGCTGCTCCCCTGCGCGGGGGGAGCCGCCGCTCCAGTGGATGGCCGCTCAGGACCCGACATCGGCTCTTTTCTCGCTCGATGATCATTCCGAGAGCATGGAGCGGGAGGGTCTTGACATCGGGATCTCGACCATGCTGAACGCCCTGGACCAGGCCAGAGGAGCCCTCCGTGAGATCGTTATCCCTACCACTCAGGTATTTTCTGGACTTTCTTCTTTTTTCATGTGTTTTTGTGTTTTCGTATTCCCGATATCAATCTTCTTCCTCCTCAGATTCTTGTTGCTCGTAGCCGGGATAAATCCCAATTCCTCCGCGAACAGAAGGCGGAGAGGGATCGCCTTTCCGAGGAGGCCCGGCTGTGAGCAGACTTGGCCGCCCAGCTTGCTACTGTCCAGGAGCGGGAGGCCCAGGCGCGTCAGGATGCGGAGGAGGCGCACGGGATGTTCGAGGACCTATCGGCGAGGTCTAAGCTGGATGGAGAGGAGATTGCCAGGCTCAAAAAGGAGCGAGACGAGCTGCTGCAGAGGAATGCCGTGGCCAATGAGAAGGCCGGCGAAGTCCTGAAGGAGCTGGAGATGGAGCGGGACCTCCGGCGGAAGGCCGAGAGTAGGGCCATAGCCCTTCAGCAAAAGGTGGACGAGGACGTCGAGGTGGTCCGCTCTCTCCGGGCGAAGCTCGATGACGCGGTGAAAGGAAAGTTGAGTGCTGAGAACATCGCCACCAAGCTGGAGAAAGAGGCTGCCTATACGCGAAGGGCCCTTCAGGTTGAGAGCGATGAGCACGATCTTCTACAAGCTACGGTCGGGGTGGTCCTTAACGCCCTGAATGTGACGGAGCCGGTGGAGACCAGCCCGCTCGCGGCCCGTGTCGGAGGTATCACGGCTCGGGTGGGCCAACTTGAGGAGAGTGCCTTTCACGCCGGGATTACCCAGGCCTTCACCGTCGCCCACGCCCATTATGAGAAGGAAATAAACCTGAAGGTGATGAGCGAAGGCTTTCCGTCCACCTACGAGGATGAAGAACTGGAGGAAATGGAGAAGATGGTCGCTCCCCTTGCGAAGAACCTGGCAGACAATCTGAAAGAAATGGTTCTCCCTTCGCGGGAGTAATTAATTGAACAATTTTGAGAACAGCTTATATGTAATATGTGGACAAGTGTCGGTACTTTTTGAGTCTGGACGCCTTTCGTGCTTTTGCGTCTTAATTTCGTTTTGTTTGATTTTTTGCGATTTTATTTCTTACGGTCTTACCAATATGTTCCCCTGAATTATGCCGCTGATTATAATGCGAGGAGATTTGAGGAGGTAGCCGTACCTTAACAGCCCCCGAGTAAAGTCCGACCCCCGCACCTGCTGGGGTCGGATGTTACTGGAGACCGGAATCGTGGTTTTGGTGAAAATGGATGTCAGCGCAATAATCCCCGCCCTGTCTTCCAACGGAAATCCCCACTGGGGACTTTTATGGGCTCGGCAAGGTGGGGCCTTTGTCCCTGCATTGTTTGGCCCGAGCCCCCGATCCTTGTTAGGGTCTGATAGGGGTCGGGCGTTATTTGCGTGTTATCCCGTCCTCGGTTTTCGCAATCGGAGGGGCTGAGGGAACGACACTTGCCTCGACGGCTTGAGTATCGCGCTCAACGAGCTCGCTAACAGGTACGTTCATGCGGAATCCGGGTCCATCATTTGCTGATGGGGTCGGCAGAGCCCTCTGGGGGCACTCCACAACTTCTTAACCCGCCTCCCGGCAGATGCCTGAGTCGTTCGATAAGCTCAGGGGGCCCAATGGCCTCTCCTCGATGGAGATTCTGTGGGTTTGGCTCGAGGTTAGAATCGAACGAGAGAAGGTCGAGACGTCCCGGTTCGCTTCTGAGCGAGGTCGGGCAGGGCCACTGGGGCTCGTCTCGGTTATCTCTCCCTGGCTCTGTTTGGCGTGAGGCGGCCTCGAGCCCTTTGCGGGCCGACCTTCGAACCTCAGCCTGTGGTTGCCTATATCGAAATGAGGCAACAGCCGTTTCGTGGTGCGACACGAATCGTTGGGATGCAATTTTTTGCATATGAAATGTTTTGAATGCAAGATTTAATTGAAAGTAAAGGCGGTGACGTTACCTTGGTGGTATGAGTGGCGGAAAAGCTCCTACCAGATGGGTTCGGGCCCTGACGTTTGTGACGAGGTTGGAAAAACCTGCGTAAGAATTGCTATTCTTTGTTTTCGTGTCTCGATGACAATCCGAGCTGTTCGATTAACTTGGGCAACCTGACAGCTTCTCCTTTGGGGGAGATTCTGTAGGCGGACCCCTCCGATCCCCTCTTTGGGAAGGCAGACGTCGAAACTAGAGACGCGAGAGACGTTGAGCATGATTTTTCTGGTGAATAGAAACACCGTAGCAATCGGGGCGTAGGGTTTGCTAGTTCGTCCAATTTTACTCAAAGCTTTGTGCCTGTATGTCGCGCCCTTAGTTTCAAGCGTACGAAGGGGTCGGGTGGAGAGGATGTCTAGATTGGTAGTCATCCTCGACAGCCCCCGAGTGATGCTCGCGTCCCTGCTATTTGATGGGGTCGGAATCTTGCGAACAAATTTTAACGCATAAAGTGAGAAAGCTGAGAGGCTTATCTTTCTTTGGTTGTTCGTTCGTCGTGTCTTCTGGGCCGAACAGCCGACCCAGGAGATCTGAAAGGTCCCATCGCCGGGTCATCCGTGGTCCTGCATGGGGAGGCGAAAAAGTTGTCTGCCTATGTGGGTGCCTTAATCGCCGCATCCGGAGCGGGTCAGTGGCGGGCCATACCCAGGCAGTGTTCAGTTTGACCAAAGAGGGACGCCTCGTAGACCGGGGTTCGTCCCGTCACCTCTGGCGCGTCCCCTCAGATATCAATCAGCATTGATTGCGTATTAAAAAAGGGGAAGGGAGAGGGTTTTTCGTCCGACCTTTCGCCTTTCCTTAGTTACAGCACTTCCTCTTTAAATAGGGAGGGGGAGAGGAGTTCTCATCCCACCTCCCCCTCTGCCTCCGAGCCGCTATCTCTCCTTCTTCTTCCTTTCCAGCCAAACGCGTCCGTGCGTCGCGGTGGTTCCTGAGTGAGGAAGAGTTATGCCAGAGAGAGATAGAGAACTTACAAACTTGCTCGTGAGTCTGGTGCGTGATGTCGAGCCGGAGGTTATCCAATGTAGATGAGATGGTGCACGCGGCCCTTGCTGAGGAGTCGCTGCTGCTGAAGGAAAAAAGGCGTCGGTGGGCGTCGTACGTCGTTGACTGCGCCGTCGTTTGCCGCGCTCCTCCCTTGGCGGGAGGCGTTTCCTGCCCATACGCCGTTGTCAGGGTTATGGCTGGAGATGATGGCGTAGTCCCCAGATGCCATGGCGGTGACGTTGCTGCCGGGGTTGCGGCTGACGACGATGGCGTAGTCCCCGGACGCTCCGGCGGAGGCGTCGCAGATGGTGGCGCCTTCGAGGATCCAGCGAAGATGTCGCCGATGGAGAGCGTGGCACGACGACCACAGTAGGCGAGCTGGCCCGTGTACATGCCCCGGACGTCACCGATGGAGAGCGTGGCGCGGCGACCGCCGTAGACGAGCTGGCCCGTGTACACGCCCCGGACGTCACCGAGGGAGAGCGTGGCGCGGTGACCGCAGTAGTACTTGTGGTAGAGCCGAACCGAGACTGTAATGAAATAATGTTGTGGGGAAGCCCCCGAGTAAACAGTTCTCAGAGTATATTGTTCCTTTTTTGTAATGACATCGCTTTGTAAGTGGTGAATTTGTGCAAAAAATGAACAAAATTACATCTTTTGCTTATGGCAAGTCATTTTAACGCTTTCCAACTCTCCTCATGGTCTAAGTCATAGGAAGCTAGGAACATCCTGGGAACTAATTCTGATTGAACTGGTGAGCAAAAGAGTTTGCAGCCACTGGGGCGTGGGTGTCTCGCAGTCCTACCAGTGGTATTCAGAATTGGTTCCCAGGATCTTAGCCCTCGAGACTCGTTTACGAGGCGAATGGAAAACTTAGAGAATGTTTGTAAGTATAACACAGGGATTTTTGTATTTCACATGACATATGTTATGATCACATGCCAGCCCTCGAGTGAGGTCTGACCCCTCGCGATTTGCAGGGGTCGGAAGTCACTAAGGATCGGGGTTCTGTTAAGACAAAAACTGATAAGGAAAAGTGTAAGCTTGTTTTAAGGATAGAAACGACGTAGCTGCTCAATGTTCCAGGCGTTGGTGAAGACCTCGCCTTTGATGGTTTTCAACTGGTAGGCGCCTGGGCAAAGTATTTCCGCGATGATGTAGGGCCCTTCCCAGGGCGGGGAGAGTTTGTGGCGATCCTTGTTGCTCTGCACAAGACGGAGGACGAGGTCTCCGACGTTGAAGGCTCGACCCCGCACTCGTCGGCTGTGGTACCGCCGTAACGCTTGTTGGTACTTAGCTGAATGGAGGAGGGCGATGTCGCGGGCCTCATCTAGTTGGTCCATGGCGTCTTGGTGAGATGCCTCGGCTCCCTATTCGTCATATGCTCTGATTCTTGGTGCTCCATAGTCGAGGTCCGTCGGGAGAACGGCCTCGGAACCGTAGATCATGAAGAAGGGTGTGTAGCCGGTGGCCCAGCTAGGAGTCATCCTTAGGCTCTAGAGCACAGCTGGGAGCTCAGCGAGCCAACATGCGCCGAACTTGTTCAACCGGTTGAAAATTCTGGGTTTGAGGCCTTGAAGAAGCATGCCGTTTGCGCGCTCGACCTGTCCGTTCGTCCGGGGGTGCGCGACGGCTGCCCAATCGATTTGGATGTGATGTTCATCACAGAAATGAATGAATTTCCTACCGGTGAACTGCGTGCCGTTGTCTGTGATGATGGAGTTCGGTACTCCAAAGCGATGGATGATGTCGAGAAAGAACAGCACAGCTTGCTCGGATTTGATTGTGGATATTGGCCGAGTTTCAATCCATTTTGTGAACTTGTCTATGGTGACAAGCAGGTGGGTAAAGCCCCCGGGCGCCTTTTTAAGTGGCCCAACCAGGTCAAGCCCCCAGACCGCGAAGGGCCACGTGATGGGGATCATCTGGAGAGCCTAGGCCGGGAGGTGTGTTTGCCGAGCGTAGTATTGGCACCCTTCGCAGGTGCGTACAATTTGCTCGGCGTCAGCTACTGCAGTGGGCCAATAGAAACCCTGTCGGAATGCCTTCCCAACCAAGGTTCTTGGTGCGGCATGGTGACTGCATGCTCCACCGTGGATGTCGCTCAGTAGGAGTTTCCCCTGTTCGCTAGGGATACAAAGTTGCAGAATTCCGATGTGACTTCGTTTGTAGAGTTCGCCCTCTACAAGAACGAAGGATTTGGCGCGTCGCGCGAGCCGTCGGGCTTCTATCTTGTCGGTTGGTAGTACGTCGTGGAGGAGATAGTCGAGGTAAAGCGTTCTCCAGTCATTGGGAAGATCGGACTCCATTACTGGGTCTTCTTCAAGCTCCATGACCTCGGGGTCGGGAGGAGCAGTTGGCAGATCGGCCCTGGGGGTCGGACTTGAAGGGCCATCGTCGGCTTGTTCCGACCCCGCATAGCGTACCGAGGGTTTGTGTTGATCACTGGCAAAGACGCCTGTTGGAACTGGCTCTCGGTTGGATGCTGCTTTTGCGAGTGTGTCGGCCGCTTCGTTGAGACGTCTAGGGATATGATTGAGTTCGAGGCCGTCGAATTTGTCCTCTAGGCGTTGGACCTCTTGACAGTATGCCTCCATCTTGATATCGTGGCAGCCTGACTCTTTCATGACCTGGTTGACGACCAGCTGAGAGTCGCCCCTGACATCGAGGCGTCGGATGCCCAGTTCGATGGCGATTCGTAGGCCATTGATGAGTGCTTCGTATTCTGCAGCATTGTTTGATGAGGGAAAATGAAGCCGAACCATGTACCTCATATGTACCCCGAGGGGGGATACAAAGACTAGTCCTGCTCCGGCGCCCTTCTTCATCAGCGATCCGTCAAAGTACATTATCCAGTACTCTTGGTCGGCGGCTGCTGGTGGCATCTGGACCTCGGTCCACTCCGCGATGAAGTCAGCTAGCGCCTGAGATTTGATCGCCGTTCGGGGGACATAAGAAATGCCCTGATCCATTAGCTCGAGTGCCCACTTTGCGGTTCTTCCCGTAGCGTCATGGCTACGAACGACCTCGCCGAGGGGGAAAGACGTCACTACTGTTACGGGGTGTGACTCGAAGTAGTGGCGTAGCTTCCTTTTTGTGATGAGGACGGTGTAGAGGAGTTTCTGGATCTGGGAGTAGCGGGTTTTGGAGTCGGATAACACCTCGCTGATGAAATATACAGGGCGCTGCACCTTGAAGGCGTGCCCCTCTTCCTCCCGCTCTACTATTAAGGCCGAGCTAACCACTTGGGTGGTGGCCGATATATATAGTAGGAGAGATTCTCCATCGCATGGAGGAACTAGGACCGGTGGCTTAGTTAAAAATTGTTTAACCATGTCAAGTGCCTTCTGAGCCTCGGCTGTCCACTCGAAACGGTCCGTTTTCTTCAGGAGTCGATAAAGGGGGAGTCCTCGTTCGTCGAGGCGTGAAATGAATCGGCTGAGGGCGGCAAGGCACCCGGTGATCCGCTGAACCCCCTTTATGTTTTGGATCGGGCCCATCCTCGTGATGGCTGATATCTTCTCTGGGTTGGCCTCGATGCCACGCTCGGAGACGATGAAGCCGAGCAGCATGCCCCTCGGGACCCCGAAAACACATTTTTCGGGATTGAGCTTGATGCCGTTCGCTCGGAGTTTCGCAAAGGTGCGTTCAAGATCAGCGACAAGGTGGTCAGCCCGCTTGGACTTGACTACAATGTCGTCGACATAGGCCTCAACGGTTCGCCCGATGAGATCTCCGAAGCAACTAAGCATACAGCGCTGGTACGTTGCCCCAGCGTTCTTCAGACCAAACGGCATTGAAACGTAGCAAAATGATCCAAAGGGCGTGATAAAAGATGTCACGAGCTGGTCAGACTCTTTCATCGCGATTTGATGATAGCCTGAGTATGCGTCAAGGAAACAGAGGGTTTCGCACCCCGAGGTGGAATCGACTATTTGGTCTATTCGTGGCAAAGGAAATGGATCCTTTGGACATGATTTGTTGAGGCCAGTGTAATCAACACACATCCTCCATTTCCCGCTCTTTTTCCGGACAAGAACAGGATTTGCTAACCACTCTGGGTGGTACACTTCCTTAATGAATCCTGCGGCCAGTAGTTTGGCTATCTCCTCGCCGATGGCCCTGCGTTTCTCCTCGTCGAAGCGACGTAGGCGTTGTTTCACCGGCTTGGATCCCGGGAGGATTTGGAGAGTATGCTCGGCGACCTCCCTCGGGATGCCCGGCATATCCGAGGGTTTCCACGCAAAGATGTCCTTGTTGGCGCGGAGGAAGTCGACGAGCGCGCTTTCCTATGCGGAGGAGAGCGCGGTCCCGATTCGGACTTTTTTACCCTCGGAGCTCCTAGGATCCAAGAGGACGTCCCTGGAACCCTCTGCTGATTCGAACGATCCGGACTGACTTCTTTGCGTCGGGTGTCCCTTCAATGACCTCCTCCCTCAGCGTGGCGAGCTCTTCGGATGCGATGACCGCGGATGCGTGTCCGCAGCATTCGACCTCGCACTCGTAAGCGCGCTGGAAAGAGGTGCCGATGGTGATGATCCCACGGGGGCCCGGCATCTTCAGCTTCAGGTATGTGTAATTGGGTACGGCCATGAACTTCGCGTAACATGGTCGCCCCAGAATGGCGTGGAAAGTCCCCGGGAACCCCACTACATCGAAGGTGAGGGTCTCGGTCCGGTAATTGGATCGATCCCCAAAAGTGACGGGCAGGTCAATCTGCCCCAGTGGCACGGCTTGCCTTCCAGGCACGACGCCATGGAAAGGTGCTCGAACGGGACGGAGGTGCGTTCGGTCGACGCCCATCTCGTCGAGCGTCTTGGCGTACATGATGTTGAGGCCGCTGCCCCCATCCATCAGTACCTTGGTGAGCCGCTTTGGACCGACGATTGGGTCGACGACAAGCGGATACCTTCCCAGGTATGGGATGGCATCTGGATGGTCGGTCCGGTCGAAAGTTATGGCGGATTCCGACCACCGAAGATAAGCTGGCATAGCCGGTCCAGCGGTATAGACCTCTCGACGTGCGACCTTCTGGTGGCGCCTGGAGTCGTAGGCCATCGATCCTCCGAAGATCATGAGGGCACCGGTTGGAGTTGGGAAGGTATCGTCCTTCTCCTCCGTGTCGTTAGTGGTGGGAACAGGCTCCTTCCCCTGCTCCTCCTTGTTCAGGCCCCCGGCCAAGTATTTGCGCATAAGGCCGCATTCCTTGTATAGGTGCTTGGCCGGGAAGGCGTGGTTTGGGCATGGCCCCTCGAGCATTTTCTCGAAGTGGTTCGGAGTGCCCTCCGCGGGCTTCCGGCCACCTTTGCGGTCGGCAGCGGCCGCGAGTGAGTTGTCGCGCCGTTGCTTTTTATTTTTCCTTTTGGCGGAACGGTTGGAGGCGCCTTCGCTGGCATCCTCGTCCCGCCTTGTCTTTCCGTCGGAGCGATCAAAGATGGCTCCGACCGCCTCTTCTCCAGAGGCGTGACTGGTGGCGATGTCCAGAAGTTCCTTGGTAGTTCGTGGACCCTGCGTCCCAGCTTGTGGACCAGGGACTCGCAGGTCGTCCCGGACAGAAAGGCTCCTATTACGTCGGCGTCGGCGACGTTTGGGAGCTCATTGCACTGTCGGGAAAAGCGCCGGATGTACCCGCGGAGGGTTTCATCGGCCTTCTAACGGCAGTTCTTGAGGTCCCATGGGTTTCCAGGGCGTTTGTATGTGCCCTGGAAATTACCCACGAAGATCTCAGTCAGATCCGCCCAACTCTGAATAGCATTGGACGGTAGGTGCTCCAGCCATGCTCGTGCCGAGTCGGCCAAGAACAGCGGGAGATTGCGAATAATGAAGTTATCATCACTCGCACCTCCGGCCTGACATGCAAGCCGATAGTCTTTGAGCCAAAGCCCGGGATTTGTTTCGCCAGAATATTTAGGAATGTTCGTAGGTGGTCGATACCTTAGAGGGAACGCAGCGTTGAGGATGTGCCGTCCAAAGGCTTGAGGGCCTGGCAGGACGGGGCTCGGGCTTCGGTCCTCGTTGCTGTCGTAGCGCCCGCCACGTCGGGGATGATAGCCGCGGCGCGCTGCTTCTCCTTCGTCGCCGTGGGCACGTCTCCGGGCGTTGATGATGCTGCGTACGTCGCGGCCACGACCGAGGTGTTGATGTACAGGGACGACGGAGGGCTGCCCGCCGGCTGGCGGCGTTTGGTGTACGGATGCGTCCTTGGTGGGACGCACTAAGGGCGTGCGCTGGCTGGTGTCGGGTTCGCGTCGTCGAGACAACGAACTTTCCGCCTGCTGCGCTGCTGCACGCTCGAGCAACGTGCGAATCTCCCGATAAGCGCGTCGATCCTCGGACGTCGCGGCCTCCGGGAGGCCATGCAGCAAGGCGGTTGCTGCGGCAATGTTCTGGCTGGCTCGAGCAAAGTGAGGAAAGGCCCCATCGTCAGTGAGGATCCTTTGATGTACGGTGCGGGCTGTGGCGCACGCGCGCCCCCCGTCTTTGCGGCGTTCAATCTCGCGATTGATGTATGCGTATTCCCGTGCGAGCCCTTGCCCGGCCTCATCGATCTCTTGCTGACGAGCCCTTAGCTGCTCCATCCTCAGGTGAGATGGGGCCGTCCCTTCTTCCCCGGATCTGCTGTCAGGATTGTTTGTAGGGGTGGCCTCTTCCCTGGAGGCGCTTTCGACGTGACCCTCGGGGGTCTGGGTCACGTAGCATTCCCGGGAAGGGTGGTGGCTCCCCCTACTGGAATCTGAGCTGGAGAGCGATACAGGTTCCTCGTTGAGAAGCTCGTAGAGGGTCTCCTGTATCCCGCTCAATCGCCCCCACGAACTCGATGTCCGTGGGTGGTTGAACCACACGTAGCGCCAGAAGGAGGCCAGCGGTTGCCGCAACGTTGCGGAGACCGAACGGAAACGCTGTCGGGGCGCTCCATACGGACCCTTCTGGACACATGGTGGCGTTGTGAGAGGCCTCCTTGGGTGATGGGACTCCCCGGGAGTTGCCCGGTGGGCCCCTAAGCCTGAGACGGCTGAGGTTGATCGAAGGGGGAGATGGGGCGGCTGAGTGAGTCAGCGCCAGCTCTCCTCCTAGTGTGATGATGAAATCCAGGTCGCCGAAACGCACGGGTGCGCCCGGGGCCCAGGTGATTGCGTGGGTGGCCATCCGAGACCTGATTTGGAACGCGCAAAGCCCCTACCTGGCGCGCCAACTGTCGGTGTTTCGTACAAGCACCGGCAAGTAAATTTATAGTAATGCGCGTTAGGCTCGGATGGTGCGCTAAAGGACACAAGATTTATACTGGTTCGGGCGGAACGTCCCTACGTCCAGTTTGCTGCTGCTCGTGTTATTAGCACCGTGAACGATCTGTAGTAAGGGGTACAAACTATCGAGAGAGGGACTGGTCCCAAGTCTCTGATGGAAGGGTTGAAAGGTGGTCAAGAGCTTCGTAGCCACTTGACTGTGCGTATGAGTGCGTTCTCTGGTTCGGTGTTCTTTTTTCTTCGGTCCCCCTTGATGGAAGAAGCGCATCCCCTTTTATAGATGAAGGGGCCGGCTTTACAAGGGTAAGGGCTCCAGGACGCGTACTCTACTTAGTCTTGTGGCTCACGTCTACCTGGTCAGGTCCTCCACTCTGATGAGTGCGAAGGAAGATAAGTGTTTACAATGTTGTCGATGTCTCTGTAGGATGTCAGGTTAGTCACAGAATGCTGCCCTGCGCAGGGTATGGGCTGCAGTACAGTGGTTTTGACTTATGAGCCTCCCCCAGCCTTGCTCCGCACGCCTTCTGGTTCTCATGAGTCCTCGTCGGGAGAATGCGAGGTCGGGGTCCGGTGTAACGCCGTGGTCAAGGCCTTCTGACTGGGAGGACCTGAGGGGTCGGGAAGCGGGCGCCGCTCCCTCGGGTCCACCGTGTGGTGACGGAATACCCATCGTTCGTGGAGATAGCAAATCCTTTCCTGGAGCGTAGCGGTTGTCGTATATCTTTGTCGGGTTCCGTGTCCCAGAGCTGAAGGCGGCGCCTACAACTCTACAGGGTGAGGTGCACGCACCTGTAATACCTTTTGGGCTCTGCGGCACCCGGAAGGGTCTAAAGCATCAGTCCTGTCGTTCCCTGGCAGTCCTTTTCCTACCAGGGCGCAGGGTATGGTCGTTGGAGCCATGGTTGACCCGAACGTCTTGTCTCGTCCTGTACCCATCATTATGAGGGATAGATATCGATCAGGGCGAGGCTCGTTCTGGGCCGTCGGGTGAGGCTGACCCCGCCCCTCCGGGGTCGGGCGAGACGGAATTCGTCCCTCAGCCCTCGGGCGAGATCGAGCCCGCCCTCAAGGCGTCGGGCGAGGCGGAGTTTATCCCTCGGCACTCGGGCGAGACCGAGCCCGCCCTATAGGCGTCGGGCGAGACGGAGATTAGCCTTGAGCTTTTGGGGCGAGGCAGGGTTATCCTACAAAGGCGTCGGGTGAGGCTGACCCTGCCCCTCCGGGGTCGGGCGAGACGGAATTCATCCCTCAGTCCTCGGGCGAGACCGAGCCCGTCCTCAAGGCGTCGGGCGAGGCGGAGTTTATCCCTCGGCCCTCGGGCGAGACCGAGCCCGTCCCGAAGGTGTCGGGCGAGGCGGAACCGAACTCCTGTCACTCGAACAAGGGATGACATGGAGCCCTTATGCATCTAGAAGTTTTTCACGTTCGGTGGTCATCGGTTCCACCTTCTGGGGTACCCTGGTATTAGGTCCCCGACAAGTTCCAATCTTTTAAAGTTTTTTTTTTTAGAATTATTAAAAACTACATTGTATATACTTTTCCTATTTATTCATATTAACATAATTATCCATATTTTTTTGAGCAAAAACATAATTATCCATATTAACTTAATGGCATTAGTTATATACTAATAACTAATTAAATTTCATATATCCTTATTAATATTAAATTAATATGAGTATTCGTTACTTTTGAATAGTTTCAATGGCATATATTAATAGTATTTATAAAATAAAAATAATTAGTCATTAGTGCAACTTTTAGATAGTTTCACCTAATACCGTATTTTTCATATATACGGATGGTACAATATTTTTTTAATACATATCTAAATTGGATAGAGAAAAAATAATTGAAAATGGATTTGAATACATCCATTTAATACGAATATGGATGTCTATATTACAAGTTTTAACATATATAGATTCAGGTATTTCAAATTTTGATGCGTGCATTTCCACCTTGGAACTGACCTCAGGAAAGGCAAGACAACCAATTCATGATAACTAGTTGAATTCCCCGCATGTTGCTGTGGGAATTTTGAGGTTACAATTTAGAGAACATATCTGTAATTGAATGGGGAAAAAATGTGAATGAGATATGACTGGTGATATCTAAAGTCAACAGTTTAATTTGTAGATGATAGTTGACTAAATTCATCCTAATGGGCATATATATATACCGGCATATACGTAGAGGCTGTGAGCTTTGGAATACACGTGGCTTTAGTAGAAAAGCCAAAAAGAAAATATAAAATGTAGCAGTATTCATATTATATACTACATATCCGGTAAACTAATCCTTCAAAGCTATGAAATACGAAAGCTTAAATATGAAAATATATGATCATGTATATATAGAGGCACAAACTAAGGTAAAACTATTATCCAGTTTGAATCCGAGCTAAAGATTATCGAGTTTGAACCCGTAACCCTGCCTGCTCTCCTTTTCTATCTTTTCACACATCTTCGGGCACTCGCTGGTTCAGCGAAAGGGCACCGCGCCCACATGACGGCCTTGACCTAGTGACCACGGAGGTGGAGGTGTCTGGAGGAGCAGGTTGCGGCGACCGATGCTCATTGTGCCGGAGACGGCGCGGTGCCAGGAATAGACGCGGCTGGAGGAAGATGTGGTGGCACTCGCTCACGGTGCCGGCAATAGAGGCGGCGGGAGGAAGATGTGGTGGCGCTCGCTCGGTCAGAAGCAGCGCTGCGCCGGAGGAGTAGGTGGAGATGGCATGGTGTTCGTGGCGGCACGTGGATGCTTCTGGTGAAGGTACCGATTGGTTGCTTGGCTCGGAGCATGGAGATGATGGGGAAGGGCGGTGATGGTACGTTGTTGGAGTCCAGACGTCTCGCGTCGTCGACACCATCTTCCATGCCTCTTTGGCATCCGACGCCCAAGGATCGCGGCTTGGAGCTGCTACCGGCAATGGCGTGAGGCTCCACTACCGGTTGTGGCGCTGCCATACGGATGGCCTGGGCAGCCTGATCCACTGCCGAGGAGAGCAGTAGCACAACTATTTAAAATGAGGAGGCAACGACGATGGTTCACTTCAGGTACATAAATTGTAGTGGCAGATGAATGGATGCGGCAAATGGCATAATGCCTGTGTGGTTGTGCCCGTTCGCTTTTGTGGCAGATGAATGGATGCGGCAAATGGCAATAATGCCTTTATGGCTGTGCGCTTGTGTGCAAATTGTGCAATTGAACATGCAATGCGTTAAGATGAGGGAGGGAGGCTAATATGTGCTAGGGGGTAGGGAGGTGAAGAGATGAATTAGCAGCTCTAAAAACTGTTGTTCACATCAACTATGTAAATTGAAAACTGCCACACGGATGGATAGATGGAACTCTGGATGCGTGGGCCAGGAGGGAATGATGATGTGGAGAGTTCTGGATTGAGAAAAATTGGTTAGTGGGGTTTTGTTTTTTAAGAGTATATGATTTCAATGGCACAAGAAAAAAAGGGTATGCATATTAATCTACTTAAAGTGTTGTTGATGGCTCCATGTGGAGACAGGTTGTCAATTGACCTAATAATAGTTAACTAGAGGATGAATTCTTTTGACGTACGTAAGTTAGCGGATGAATTCTCAGTGGGGGTAGTTGTTTAGATACACACTTAAATCTAGCAATGTATGAAGGGGTGCATGCAAAATCCAGTCAACCCTGAGAAAAAGTGACCGGCAATGCTGCCTACGCCGGCATGCCTGGTTCGTGCGCGACAGCAAAAAGTTATGTCTCCCACTTCTATTCAATTGCCAATCTTTAGGAAACACACACTTTACTTTTGCAGGTAGTATATACTCCAATATGAGGTTGTCTCCAACAGGAGACCCAAACCTAAAATATACCTCCAACAGTAAAGAATTAGCATATATAAAAGACCTATTTTAGGTGTCAGAAGAGATATAACCCAAATCTGAGTATCCTCTCTCCTGAAGACCCATTTGTAGAAAGGGTTCTCTTTTGGGTCTTGTTGTTGGAGAAGACCAAAAATAGATATTAAACTCTTTGCATTTTAGTGCTACCCAAACATAAAATGGATCTTGTATTTTAGGTGACGATTGTTGAAGACCATCTCACGGGCATGTCTTTAGGAAACTTTCGGACCAGGGTCGTAAGGTTCCCACACTTTACTTGGGCTCTGTCTTTAAATGCACCTTTGTTAAGCCAGTCTCACTCTGTATATACTCCTCAATTGTTTATATTCATCTCAAACTCAATCTATATATATGCGGATGAAATATTAACTAATTTTTACAAAAAAAAATCCAACACACTTGGATTATTGATGTGGATAGGAAGACAGCCAAACAACCCTTACCAGTGGTGACTGTTTGGTGGTCAAAGGTATTGTCAAATGTTGGTATGGCAAACCAATGCATGTAACTAGCTGCTCACACAACAATTAGCATAAGGCGATAAATACTTTGCATCATCTCAGGCGAGTTATGGGGGGCTCGAGCAAGAAATCGATTTATTTAGGACAAAACTTTTGATAATATAATTAATTTAGTTTGATTGACAGGGGTAACAATTGTGCCTAGCAAAAGGCAGTTCAAATGCTCTTGTGAGGGTGTCCGTCCGGGCGTGTCCGTCCGGATGCCTCGTTCTAGGCCTACGCAGCGATCGGGCCCAACATCAACGGGCTTGTGGCCTCTCCAATCGATTCCGCTCGCCAGCTCATCTGTCTACGTGTCGTCTAGAACATTTCCGCACTCCTGACCATCGCGGTCGCTTTCGCCGCGTCGTTCACCCGCAGCGGCTGCGTCCACCGTGCCATGCGTCTGTAGCGGCCGCGTCCACTGCGCCATCCACCCGCCGCGGCCGCGACGCGCCGTCTGCTCGCTCCACTCTGCCTCGCCGCCATGGCCATCCCCTATCGCACCCCATCTCGCGTCGCGCCCGCCCCAATCCCGCGCCACGCCGCATGGGGCGTCCCCTGCCGCGCGCCCATCCACCTTGTCCGTCGTGGCCATGGCGTGTAGCACGCCACCACCACCTTGGTGCCACTAGGAGGAGGTCGTCGTTGGTACCGCGGTAGGTCATGGCCGCGCGGGCGAATGCTGTGTTTCAAGTGTTTCAGGCGTTTTAGACTTTTGTTTCAAGTGTTTCATCCGGATGTTGCAAAAGTAGATGTCGGATGTTGCATATGTTACAATGACAAAATAGGCATGTTGCAAGCCTATGTTTCAAGTGATTCAGGTGTTTTAGACGTATGCTGCAAATGTTTCATCTGCATGTTTCAAAAGTAGATCTTGGTGTTGCATATGTTGCAATGGCTACAAACGCATGTTTCAAGCACATGTTTCAAGTGTTTCATCAATTTTAGACTTATGTTGCAATCTGTTTCAGACTTATGTTGCAAATGTTTCGTCCAGATGTTTCAAAAGTAGATCAGGTGTTGTGGACTGCCGTCCGCCTACTACTACTGCTGAGGTGCCGCCGTGGTTCGTGTGCAGGTGCCTGAGGCCGGCAGACGCCTCCGCGATGTGCATCCGCAAGCGTGGCAAGTGGCGCGCGGGGTCGCGGTTCCGCCACGCGGGGCGCGGATGGGCGTTGGCCACAGTTCTGCCGTGCGGGCACGGGATGGGCGCGGGGCGTGGTTCCGCCGTAGTGCAGCCGCGGGATGGGCGCGGCCGCGCGGGGTGCGGTTCCGGACACTGGCGCTCACTACTGGACTGCTTGAATTCGCCGAGTGTCCGAAACACTCGGCAAACCACCTAAAACACTCGGCAAATGGTTCGCCGAGTGTAACACTCGGCGAACAGCACTCGCCAAAAAAAGTGACGGCAAAGCCAACTTTGCCGAGTGTTTTTTATCGGGCACTCGGCAAAGCCTTTGCCGAGTGCCCGACACTCGGCAAAGTTCAAACCGAAAAAAACCCAAAAAAAACCGGAATTTTTACCCAAAAACAATAGAATTTTTTTTTTTTATCGATGGAGGCCCCCACCGGCCAGCGCCCACCCGTCTACGACATTTTTCGCGTGAATTTCATGGCTACGCGACCGACGCGATTCGAACCCGAGACCTCTCGCTGTGCACGTACCTCCTCTACCACTACACCACACTCGCACTTATGTCTGGATTCCGTTTTAGTTCCCAATAAGGCCAATATATTATATTAAACCGAGTGTAAATTGCATGTTTGAGGCCCTAAACGAATTCAAATAAAAAAGTTGTAAACTACAAAGTTTCATAACTTTTCAAGATCTACGCTTTTAGTTTAGGAATTTTTCCATCCGAGGTCGTTTACAAAATTTGAATTTTAAAATTTTGAAATTCAAACACAGTTTTGCATGACAAGATGTTTTCAAATCAAAAAGTTGTAAACTACAAAGTTTCATAACTTTCTGAGATCTACACTTTTAGTTTAGTAAGTTTTTCCATCCGAGGTCGTTTACAAAATTTGAATTTTAAAATTTTGAAATTCAAACACAGTTTTGCATGACAAGATGTTTTCAAATCAAAAAGTTGTAAACTACAAAGTTTCATAACTTTTCGAGATCTACACTTTTAGTTTAGGAAGTTTTTCCATCCGAGGTCGTTTACAAAATTTGAATTTTAAAATTTTGAAATTCAAACACAGTTTTGCATGACAAGATGTTTTCAAATCAAAAAATTGTCAACTACAATGTTTCATAACTTTTCGAGATCTACAGAGTTTATTTTGGTTGTTTTTTTCATCCGAGGTCGTTTGAAAAGTTCGAATTTTAAAATTTTGAAATTCAAACGCAGTTTTGCATGACAAGATGTTTTCAAATCAAAAAGTTGCCAATTACAAAGTTTCATAACTTTTCGAGATCCACAAAGTTTATTTTGGTTGTTTTGTCATCTGTTCATCCGACATGGTCGTTCTAATATTATTCACAAATCTTATATATCTCTCTTGTAGTTTCATAAACTATAAGAGAGATATGTTAGATTTGTGAGCAAATTTATTTTCACTTTGTCGTATGAAGAAAAGACCAAAACAAACATTGTACATCTTGATGAGTTATACAACTTTGTAGTTGAAAACTTTTTCATTTGAATTAATTTACTGCTTCAAAATGTGCTTTAAAATTTTCTTTGCCGAGTGTCAAAAAAATAACACTCGGCAAAGAGCTTCTTTGCCGAGTGTGAAAAAAACACTCGGCAAATAAGCTCTTTGCCGAGTGTAAAAAAAAAACACTCGGCAAAGAGACTCTTTGCCGAGTGTAAAAAAACACTCGGCAAAGAGCCTCTTTACCGAGTGTCAAAAAAATACTCGGCAAAGGCGTATTTGCCGAGTGCCCGAAAAAGAACACTCGACAAACCACCTGACACTCGGCAACTGGCCGGTCTCCGGTAGTGGCTGGACGATGGGAATGGGACGGGACGTGTGAGAAGCGATGTGGTCACGGGGCGCAGGAGCTGCATCCGGGGACACGGGCTTGGGGCCGAACATCTGGGCGCTAGCCTTACCGAGATCGGGCATATTTGGTTGGCTCTGACTAAAGCTACTTGGGCCTGGTAGCGATCCAGGGGCAGGGTCAACTGCCTTCTGTTGTTGGGATCTTAACCAAACATGTCCATAGTATTTTGTCACAACAATTTAATAGGCATCATAGACATTAGACCGGGCCTTAAGCTATAAATAATCTAATGCTCTCGTCGCATAATCTGTAGCACCTGCTGATTCTTGACCGCACCCCTTTAAAGCCATCTTTTGAATTTTATTGTTCAAAAATGGTATAATCATATTTATCATAAGTAAATGTGTGCTTGTCTAATAGTATGTAGATCCAAAATATTTGAACTTTTCTATGAATTATGATATGAGTAAAGAAGTACATAAAATGTTTGTACGGACAACAGAAAACTCATATGTACTATCATTTAATTTTTGGCCAGTGTGAAAGGCCAATAAAAATAAAGAATTTTCACATGCATTAATTAGTTTAAGAACCACCAATACAAACGCATCTTCACTGGCGTACCATTAGTATTTGCATTATCTTACAGCATGTTTAGATCCATTAGCACTAAAAATTAGCTAGCTAATAGCTACTAATTTTTAGTAGGAGGCCATTTGGATCCACTACTAATAAGTAGTTGAATAGTGAGTTGAAGGTGTATATTAATTATTAGCAATTTCAAACTTGCCAATGAAATTAATAGTTAGCAGCCCTCCAGTTAATAATTAGCTGTTTTATTAGTAGAGGACTGTTTGGATCCTCTCATCTAAACTTTAGAGCTAAAGCTCCAAACAGATGGTCTAAAGTTAGCTCTAAACTTTAGCACATCTCACATTAGAGCTTAAAAGTGAGCTAAAATGCTCTAAAGTTGTTAGACCTCTAAACTTTAGAGGAGAGGATCCAAATGCCATTAGTATTAGTATTATCAGTAGGGCCAGTTTGGATCCATTAGCACTAAAAATTAGCTAGCTAATAGCTGCTAATTTTTAGTATGAAGGCCATTTGGATCCAGCTACTAACATGTGGTTGAATAGTGAGTTGAATGTATATATTAACTATTAATATCTATTAGCAACTTCCAAACTTGCCAATAAAATTAATAGTTAGCAGCCCCATAGCTAATAATTAGCAGGTTTACTAGTAATAGTTAGCGGCTCATACAGGTAATCCTATGCACCCGCGGTTCCAAGCGCACTTCCCTCGCATTTGCTCCAGGCTCGGCCCCCGCCGATGTTAGGGCGGAGCCTGTGCTCGTGAACTGAACAGGAATAGGCAAGGACATGGGAAACCTCAAGAGAAGAGAGATCATGAACACAAGCACCGCCAGGACGAACCGAGGCTCAAGTGTGCCTTGGCTGCATTAGGGCCGCACCGCTTGCCGCACTGAGGCCCGCGCTTGCCTTTGCTACGTTGGGGTTGTGGCCAGGACGCCGAGGCCCCGCCAAGGCCCGCGTTTGCCATGGCCGCATCGAGGCCCGCACTTGCCTAATGATTAATTGTGGCTTTTTTGGATAAATGATTGCACAATTTATATAGATAAAAATAGGAAATTGTTTATACGCCCGAAACATATAATTTCCAATCCGACCTTTAGCTTCCGACCATATTTTGCTGCCGACGACAGATTTAAACTCAGGTCAGAAGGTTTTGACACAAGAAAAAATAACCAAGTAGAGCTACACTCAGTTCGTTGCTTGACTATTTTCTTGGATACATTGGGTAACAAATTTCCTATAATCTTTACCCGAGTCAAAATATCAAACTATAGTGATAATTTTTTCCTTCCATTGCGATTTTACGCTATTCATTATTTGTCCCTATCAGTAACACATGTGGGTACTAGAGAACAGACTTTAGAACGATATCCCAATTTGGCATTAGCCTCAACATTTTTTGTTCCCGGGACTAAAGGTTCCTGCTCAACAGTCGTCCGCGGGACAGGGATCTTTAGTCCCGGCTGATATTACCAACCGGGACTAAAGGTAAACATACCTTTAGTCCCGGTTGGTAATACCAGCCGGGACTAAAGCTTTTAGTCCCGGTTTGGGTGATGCCCCGAGAATAAAGATTAATCTTTAGTTTCGGTTTGGCCCCCTAATCGGGACTAATTATTCCGGCCTATAGACTAGCTCATTTCTTCCTCCTCGAGCCCGAGCCATTCCATTCAAACTCACTGCCTCTATTCTTTAGCTTGCTGTTGTTCTTGCTCTCTCCCCCTCCATTGGTGTTGCTCTTCGATTTTGGAGGTAACAAACTTAATCTTCTTATGTTTTATCAGTAGCTTATCTCATTTTGCGATGTAGATGCATGTGTAACTTTATATGTTGGACTTTATTATGATTTTATGTCATTTTTAGCTCAAAATCACATGATGATTTGCATATATGTTTGGATAAACAAAAGTTAAATTAGTTCATCAAAATGACTTGATAGTTTAGTATTGCTAGTATATGTAGTACATTTCATGGTTTAGTTAGATAAATGAATATTTTTATTTTTATTTAATATATTACTTTAGAAATGAGAAATTTACAATAGTTTGCAAAAATAAGTATAGAAAGTAACTTGATATGGTGGATTTGATTATGATTTCTATGTCATTTTTAGCTCAAAATCACATGATGATTTACAATAGTAAAATCACTTGATAGTTTGATATTTTACTATTATACATAGTACATATTTCATGGTTTAGTTAGATAAATAAATGAGAAAATTTCTTATTTGGCCCTGGTTTAAAGTTGTCTTTCTTCCTTGGTCCTGAAACAAAATTTCTTACCCATTTGGCCTCACTCGAAGTTTCGTTTTCTAATATGACCTTACCGTCATCTCCTGCCTCTAACACTGTTAAGTGGCACATAAAATGACCAAACTGCCCCTGAGACATTTAGAGCTCTAGTTCTTTCAGTATAAAGAGAACCAAACTGTAGTAAGCGTTGTGCTATGAAATAATCAGAGTGACGATACTTACTGCTATAAATGCATCACATCAAAATGGGATCCCCATCAAAATATACTAAATCATGTCAACTTGATCATAGCACACAATTTAAACAAGTTCATCATCCTAAAAATTTAAAAGGGGCACAGAGCACATAGTTCAACATAGTATTCGACACATACATCATTTTCACACATCAGTTTCACAGTGCACTAGTTCGACGCATACATCAAGTTTATATTAAAAGCGACATTGCAGGCACATGAAAGTCACAAACTGAGCCTCCTTTTACTTCTTGTGCTCATTGCAGGGCTAACAGGATTACATATTTTGCTTCTTGTGCCCATCGCAGGGCTATCAAGTATCAGTGGCTTTATGGCAATGTCTTTAGCTATATTCTTCCGCTTTGTCTTTGTCTTAGCCTTGGCCTTCATAGTTTTAGATGTTGGTGCTGCACCACTTGTAAGCTCCGTAGATGGTTCAGGTTGATTTGAGCCTTTTTTGGACCTGCAAAAATGCATGTAATGGGGCATTCATTTTAGTTAAACTTGGAGAGATATACTGTATAGAACTAACAGCTTATTGATTAATCTCTAAAAACTATGACAAAATCAAATCTGCTCATAAGCCATTTTTTATGCGAATTTCCATGCATTTGATAAGAAATATGTTCTCATTGTGTACAAAATTGACATCTTAGTAAATCAGCAAGAACATGTTGTTTGTCATTTTTGCCTGCTCACTGCATTTCGCTTTCTAGAGAAAAGTTAGCTTGGGAGTGGCAGCTAGGCTTGTTAGGTTCTACTATGTACTTGATCAACATATTGAAGTGAGTCTTGCTATGTGCTACAGATGTTTCCTTTCAGATTTTGGAGTTTCTATGACTCAGATTAGTGAGCAGAAGATAGTTTTAAGCTATATATAAGCAAGGTAAATTTGCTTCAAGGGACAAGGGTAGCTCGATGCTCTGCTGAAAACTAGAAAGCTCGATGCTCTGTCTTTCTGTGTCTGTGTCTGTGCTGCACTGATCTATGAAAGTGAAATCTGCTGAAAACAAAAAGAAAGCTGCTATGCCAGCGAAACCAATAGAAATCAGTAGCAGTACCTTGCTGATCCTGCAGATTCAGTCGTGCCTTGTTTGGACTTTTTCTTAGATGCAGGCTCAATGCTTTGGCTACCTCCTACAAATTCAGATTTTAGTAATCGAAAAGTTGAGCAAAAAAATTGTACAAATAAGAATCATACCCTGCTGATCCTGCAGATTCAGTCGTGCCTTGTTTGGACTTTTTCCTAGCTGCAGGCTCAATGCTTTGGCTCCTCCTACAAATTCAGATTTTAGTAATCGAAAAGTTGAGAAAAAAATTTGTACAAATAAGAATCATACCCTGCTGATCCTGCAGATTCAGAAGCGCTACGCTTGCCTTTTTTCTTAGTTTCTGGTTCCACGCTAAGGCTATGGTAAATATAAATGAAGTTACATTCAAAGCATGTTTTCATATAATGATGAACACAAGATTTTCAGTTAACCTTGCTGGAAAAGACATGGATCGTGTTGTTGTTTCATCATCCATCGGCACAATGCTAGGATTGAGATGCTGCCTTCTTCTTCTTCTTTGGTTCCCTACAAGTGAAAATATTAAGTCAGGGCCACTTATCTTTAAATTTCCTCTCTTCTATGGTACTGAACATATATACCGACTTTTATTACCTCAGTGCTGCTAGAGCTTTCTTGTCTTCTGGATTACCCTTTTTACATGTATGCCAGTGATGCCCAACCTCCAAACAAATAGGACACTTATGCTGTCTTTTTTTCTTGTTCTTGTCAGTGCATCCTTTGAACCTTTGGTTCCTTCGCCTACCAGAAGTGGGTTTTAAGAGTGGAGGATACATGAAAAATTCATGTGTTGCTTTAGGCCATTGAGTCTTGTCAGGCATAGCTGGGATTAATTGAGCATATGCTACTCTAAATTTGTCAACAGAGTAATAAGGGTCCACATAGTTATCTAGAGCTGCATTGCTAAGTGATGTAATAAATGCTATGGCATGTCTACATGGAATTCCAGAAACCTGCCATTGCCTACAAGAACATGTTCTATCAAGCAAGTTTACCACAAACCGAAAGCCACTACCCCCCAATGTAGTAACTTCTCCCACTTCCTCTGAGCATTCCTTAACTTCCAACTCCAACTCCCTGCTCTGTTCATTCAATTTCTTAATTATATGTGGGAGAATCAAGCCATCTAGCTTCCTTGAGATTTTTCTTCTTTGGTTCCATTTGCTCATCAGCAATTGCCTAATCTTGTCCAAGAAATCATCCAAATTCAGGGACTTGTGTTCCTTAATCCAATTATTGAAGCTCTCAGCTAAGTTGTTGGTTACATAGTCTACCTTTGATCTAGTGGAGAACTGACTCCTAGTCCACAACCTACTATGGCATTTCCTTAGGTATGCGGTTGCGGCTGGTTTTTCTTTCTCCATTGCAAGCCAATGCTTCTCAAATACATAGGGGTTCCATGAGTAAGCTGCTGCCCAAAGATGGTCATCAAACACTTTTCCATGGAACTTCTTCTTAAAGTTGGTCACTAAGTGAAACATGCATTCCCTATGTTCTACTTGTGGAAACACCTCTTTTACACCATTCATGATTGCCTGCCCTGCATCAGTACATATGGCTAAACTGTTTGGTGAACCAATAGCATCTTTGAGCAATTGCATAAACCAGATCTAGTTATCATTAGTTTCAGAATCAAAAACCCCAAAAGCTACTGGATACAACCAATTATGGCCATCAACACCCTGAAGCACTAGCCAATTGTCCCTTGTACTTGCCTAGTTAAGAATGTACTGTCTATAGCTAGATATGGCCTGCAACCAGAAAGGAACCCCTCTATGCAAGGTTTCAAAGCAAAGAATAGGCCTTCTAAATCTGAATTTTCTCATTAACTGTGTGATGATCAATAATTACCATACTACCTAGGACAACATTGCTCAACTGCTGACTTAAACCTAAATAGATTATCAAAGCTGCTGTCCCAATTACCATAAAGCTGATTTAGTGCTAGCTCCATACCCTTATACACTCTCATATAGTGAATGTGTACCTTGTGGTGCTCTTTTAGTTTCTTCTGCAGTGCTTTTGCTCCCAAAGTTGCATCATCAATGAGCCAGTCCTTCACCTTCTCACATATCCAATGCTTCGTAGCATTCACTACCTTCTTTTTTCTTCTCGTGCTAGAACATGTATGCTGAAATGAATTCTTTTTTACCTGAAATGAAATGTTGTAGTTAGAAACATTTAAACAATAAGATGGCAAAGTGTACACAATGGTAGGATTATTACCATTATAGTCTGCTTGTCTTTTGTTGTTGAAGCATGTATCCTCCACGAACATTTGTCTTCATTTTTCCTTGAACAAATACCTGTGAATCTTTTTGGTGCACTTTTCACAGTTCTATATTCAAACTCATTTTTATTGCATGTTGAGATAATGCCAATTTAAAAGTTGCCATGTTGGGATATGTTGTGCCTTCTGTCATTGGAGGGTCTTCTTTATCATATTCTGTGTCTAGGACATGACCTTTCTCATTGTCGTCTCCTACTAAATCCTCAGCCTCCTCTATTTCAGACTCCGACTCAGACCCTGACTTTCCCTAACTCAGACCCTGACTCAACTTCATCCTCATCATCTTCTACTAGAACATATTGCTTATCCTTGTCTTTGGCAGAATAAACAACTAGGTCCAAACCATGTACAGGTTCATTGTACATACCCTCATCATCTACACCAACATGTTCATTCTCTGGTTGTGGATTTCGTAGATAAGCATCGTCACTATCCCACTCAGTGATAGGATGGTATTGCTCAGAAGGATCACAATATGCTATGAACATGTCCACAACCTTTGTATTCATGTGTCTCTCAAACATTAACATCAAGTCTTGGTCTGTTTTAACTTCTGGAAAGCTTTTCAAAATGTGGTCATGATATTGAAGATGAGCAACTTCCATGTAACCAGGTGGATATTGCTCTATGATTGATTGAATTAAGTCCTTTAAATTTGTTCTGTCACTATCCACAATTTTCTCAAAACAAAAACATCTCAGATCCTTCCTAGTTTTCTTTGGATTACCAAGATGTTTAAAGTTCAGCATAAAAGTGGATTTAGGATCCATCCTGTGAGCAAAGTAATTGTAAACTTAAGTCATTTATACAAACACACAAATTAGAGTCAGTGATTGTTAACTCACCCTTCAAGCCAATCTGCTTGTACTGCAGATGCACCACCTCCTCCAATGTCTAGGTCCTCGTCTGCACCTCCGTCGGGCTCCATTCAACTCGTGCTGGCGTCGTAGGCCACTGGCACACAGAGAGCCGAAGTCCAGGCCAGCTTCACCAAGAGGTGGAAGAAAAACGACGGACGGAGCAAACACACGAGATCGGGAATGCAGCCGGTCAACCTACAATCGGGAAAAGTTAGTGGAAAAAAAGAGGGAACTTCTGTATTTGAGGAACTCATGGCTGGCAGTGTTAGATGCGAGGGGAAGGGAGCGCGAAAATTGAACAGAAACCGAGCTCAGCGAGGGGACGGAGGTAGAGGGAGAGACGAACCGTGGCGAGACAGCTGCGCGCGCGGCCGCCGGCGACGACTATGCGACGGGAGTGGAGGTCGCCACTGTCTCCAGGCCGTCGCGCACCCTGGCCGCCGCGACCCCAGGAAGCCACGCGCCCTGGTCGCCTCGAGCCCAGGCCGCCGCGCGCCCTCGCCTCCGCGAGCCTAGGCCACCGCGCGCCCTCGCCTCCATGAGCCCAGGCCGCCGCGCGCCCTCGCCTCCGCGAGCCCAGGCCGCCACGCGCCCTTGCCTTCGCCCGTCCAGCCGCCTGCTGAGCCTGCGCGCCCTAGCCGCCGCCCTGCAGTACCTGATGAGATGGTGGGTTAGGGTTCTTTTTGTTTCAGAAGAGAGCGGACTCGAGGGACAGAGACGAGACCGAGAGGTCTGAGATAGAAGAGAAAGAGAGACACGGTTCAGTTAGGGGTATTTCTGTCTGTTCAATAAAAACTGACGACTCGACGATGGCAAACTTCAACAGATCTCACGGTAAGACTAGATTGGAAAACAAAATTTCGAGTGAGGCCAAATAGGTAAGAAATTTTATTTTAAGGCCATGAAAGAAAGATAACTTTAAACCAGGGCCAAATAAGAAATTTTCTCTAAATAAATAATTTTAGTTTTGTTTAAATATATTATTTTAGAAAATGTGAAATTTACACTAGTTTGCAAAAATAAGTATAGAAAGTAGATGACAAATGGTACCGGATCCTCGGCCTCTCGTTCGGTTGCGAAACGACTGAGGCCAGAACTCCCTCTCATTATCTGCGGCAAGTGTAAGCAGAAGATTGTGATGGAGTACCGAGTCAAGAGACAGGGACCCAACAAGGGTCGTGTTTTCTACAAGTGCCGAGATCGTGATGTGAGTTTCTTACGCATTTGATTATTATGGCTAATTGACCTGCTTTTCTTGAATATTTTTGACTAAATATTTTTTAGCTTTAATTTCAGTGGGAGGGCAATGGATGCAATGGTTGGTACTGGGAGGAAGATTATGCTACATACGTGCAGAATTCGAGTGCGCTTGAGGTAGCGGCTGCTGATGATGAGGCAGTGAGCCAGCAGGAGAAGCTTATTGATATTCAACAGACGAATGATTTGTCTATTTTAGTTGCGTACGATCATGAAATAATTATGTTACTGAAGTGCATTGTAGTTTTAGTTTGTTTAGTGATAGTTGGGATTGCTTACGTTGTAGCCAGGCTTAGTTAATTAATCAACCATGTGTGTGTCATCTATGTTGTGTAATAAAATACTTAATTATGTTCAAGGTTTTCATAATTTGTCATGTAATGCAGATTATGTCATGCCATTGGATGTACAATGTCGATCGCCGCTCCCAAGACTTTATTGAGGGCGTGCACTATTTCTTAGGTGTGGCTGAGGCAAATAACCGGGATGGTTTCATGTGCTGTCCATGTGCCCTATGTAAGAATTTAAAGGAATATTCAAGCTCAATGAGTCTTCATTCACATTTGCTTAAGTCAGGTTTCATGTCAAACTATATATGTTGGACTAAGCATGGAGAAAGAGGGGTCATGATGGAAGAAGGTGAAGGAGAAGATTTAGACATTGATGACATTATTACTCAGTATGGTGCCTTTGATGATACTACAATGGGGGGAGATGAAGAAGAGGTAGCGGCAAAAGATGATCTCGGTGATGCTCTTGGCGACGCCATTCGTGATGCACAACAAGAATGCGAAAGTGAAAAAGAGAAAGTTAAGTTCGAGCGCATGCTTGAGGGTCATAGGAAGTTGCTATACCCGACGGCCGAAGAGGGGCAAAAAAAACTGGGTACAACACTGGAATTGCTACAGTGGAAGACAAAGAATGGTGTATCCGATAAGGCATTTGGGAATTTATTGAACCTCATAAAGAAGATGCTTCCGAAGCTAAATGAATTGCCCACCACTACGTACGAAGCAAAAAAGGTTGTCTGCCCTTTGGGATTAAAAATCCAGAAGATACATGCATGTCCTAATGACTGCATCCTCTACCATGGCAATGAATACGAAAATTTGGATGAATGCCCGGTATGTAAAGCAGCGCGGTATAAGATCAGGCGCGATGATCCTGGTGACGTCGAGGGTGAATAACGTCCTAGAAAGAAAATCCCTATCAAGGTTATGTGGTATGCTCCTATAATACCACGCTTAAAATGTTTGTTCAGAAATAAAGACTATGCAAAGTTGTTGCGGTGGCATAAAGAAGACCGTAAGGTAGACAATATGCTGAGACACCCAGCTGATGGGTCCCAGTGGAGAGCGATAGAAAAGGAATTTCCAGGGTTTGCAAATGAGGCTAGAAACTTAAGGTTCGCCTTAAGTACAGATGGTATGAATCCTTTTGGGGAGCAGAGCACTAGTCATAGCACTTGGCTAGTTACTCTATATATCTACAATCTTCCTCCATGGTTATGTATGAAGTGGAAGTTCATTATGATGCCGATCCTCATCCAAGATCCGAGGCAACCTGGCAACGACATTGATGTCTATCTGAAGCCATTAGTTGAAGAACTTCTAGTTTTATGGAACAAACTAGGTGTACATGTCTGGGATGAGTACAAATAAGAACACTTTGACCTACGAGCAATGTTGTTCGTAACAATCAATAATTGGCCTGCTTTAAGTAATCTTTCAGGTCAGACAAACAAAGTATATAATACATGCACACATTGTTTTGATGACCTTGACAGTATATATTTGAAAAGATGTCGAAAGGTCATGTACCTTGGCCATCGTCGACTCCCTCCTTTGAATCACCAAGTAAGAAAGAAAGGGAAGCATTTTAAAGGTAAGCCAGACCACCGGAAGAAGCCTCATAACCGAACCAGGGAAGATGTACTTCCAATGGTCAAGGATGTGAAAGTAGTATTTGAAAAGGGACAAGGCAGCAAATCTGTTCCCAAAGATGCTAAGGGACACGCACCCATGTGGAAGAAGAAGTCTATCTTTTGGGAGCTACCCTATTGGCAAGTCCTAGAGGTCCGCAACGCAATCGACGTGATGCACCTGACAAAGAATCTTTGTGTGAACCTGTTAGGATTCATGGGTGTGTATGGGAAGCCAAAGGATTCACTTGAAGCACGCCAAGACTTGCAGGGCATGAAAGAATGAGACAACCTTCATCCAGAGAAGACAGATGTTGGACGTCATTACTTAAGTCCTGCTAGCTACACGCTCAGCAAAGAAGAGAGGGACATCATGTTTGAATGTCTAAGCAGCATCAAGGTCCCATCGGGATTCTCCTCCAATATAAAGGGTATAATAAATGTGCTAGAGAAGAAATTCCTAAACTTAAAGTCCCACGACTGCCACGTGCTTATGACGCAATTGCTTCTAGTTGCTTTAAGAGGAATTCTACCTCCACATGTACGTCTAGCCATCGTGAAGCTATGTGCATTCCTCAATGCAATTTCTTAGAAGGCAATCAATCCAGTGGAACTAGCTACTCTACAGAATGATGTGGTTCAATGTCTTGTCAGCTTTGAGTTGGTGTTCCCTCCATCCTTCTTTAATATCATGACACACCTCCTAGTTCATTTGGTGAAGGAGATTAGTATTCTTGGACCTGTGTTCTTACATAACATGTTCCCCTTCGAGAGGTTTATGGGAGTCTTGAAGAAATATGTGAAAGTCTGTTCTAAGCCTGAAGGAAGCATCGCCCAGGGCTATGGAATAGAGGAGGTCATTGAGTTATGTGTTGACTTTATTCCTGACCTTGCCCCGATTGGCGTTCCCGAATCACGACACAAGGGGAGACTCAGTGGTAAAGGAACTTTAGGGAAGAAAACATATATCGGCATGGAAGATGATTATTTCAATAAAGCACACTACACAGTTCTTTAGAACTCGTCATTGGTGCATCCGTACATCGAGATACATAAGGAGTTCTTACGATCCAAGTTTATAGGGAAGACTGAAGCTTGGATTAGGCGTCAGCACATGGAAAGTTTCAGTGGTTGGTTGCGAAAAGAATGTCAAGGCGATGACAATATTGATGAGCAACTGTATTTGTTGGCTAGGCAACCATCGTGGCATATCCTAACGTACCAAGGGTATGAGATAAATGGAAATACATTTTACACAGTTGCCTAAGATAAAAGGAGCACCAATCAAAATAGTAGTGTTCGCATAGATGGCACAGATCCAAATGGGAATATACAAACATATTATGGCCACATAGAAGAGATATGGGAACTAGACTACGCACCTAATTTTAAAGTCCCTTTGTTCCGGTGCCAATGGGTGAAGCTGACCGGAGGAGGGGTAACAGTCGACAAAGAGTATGGAATAACAACAGTGGACCTCAACAATATTGAGTACAAAGACGAACCATTCGTCCTTGCTGCCGATGTGAGTCAGGTGTTCTATGTGAAAGACATGTCTATAAAATCAAAGAGAGGAAAAAATGAAGACATCAACTCAATGATCAATGAGCCAAAGCGCCACATAGTTCTTTCTAGGAAAATAAATATAGTGGGAATTGAAGACAAGTCAGACATGTCAGAAGATTATGAAAGAAATGTCCGAATTCCACCCTTCATAGTGAAGAAAGATCCAAGCATCATGTTAAATGATGAAGACACTCCATGGTTCAACAAAAATTTCCTGTCATTTTGGTCAAAAACCGAGAAAAAATTGAAACATTGACGTTACAATAATGTGATAATAAATTTCCTATCGAATAATATTAGTTTTATTAATTTTAAGTTACAAATATATTTTTGCATTAACAAAATACTTAGTATTAGTAACATTTATATTCTATATTCATAAAAGAAATTAAAAACTTTAGGTTACAAAATTTTCCTATTTACAATAAATAATTAGTTAATCAATAGTATTTTTTAAAATAAATATTGCAAAGTATTGAAGTTGCTATAGAATTAATTGATTAACCTAGTATTAAACAAGGAGAACAAAATCAAAATCCCAGGCCTTTCCAATTACTCTGGCGGGCTGCCAAAATTTTTAGGCCTTCAGTCCCGGCCCAGGCTAGGAACCGGGACTAAAGGGTGGGCGGAATTGCCCGCCCAAAAATACCTTTAGTCCCGGCTGTTAACACAAACCGGGACTAAAGCTCCTTTAGTCCCGGCTGGTAAGTCGAGCCGGGACTAAAGGGTTGGACCTTTAGTCCTGGTTCGGCTTACCAGCCGGGACTAAAGGAGCTCTAGTCCCAGTTGGTGTTACCAGCTGGGACTAAAGGGTCCCGGCCTATATATATCGAACGGTTCCTGTTCTATTCATCTTCTACTTTTCGATCTATACGTCGATCTCGTCTCTGCCGCGCCCAGCCGTCGAGCTCGTCTCTGCCGCGCCGCCATCGTCGTCTACCCCCACCCGGCTGAAAGGTCCTAATATAGCTAGAGGGGGGTGAATAGCCTATTTAAAAATCTACAAATCAACTAGAGCAATTTGATTAGTATGACAAATAGCGTAATGCAAACTTGCTCTAGCTCTACAAGGGTTGCAAGCCACCTATCCAACAATTCTAGTTACAATGATTACTTAGGCACCCAAACTTGCTATGTAACTACTCACTAAGAGCTCTCAATCTTGCTACTCTAAAGAGATCAACTAGATGAATGACAATAATAAAGCAAGCTCTCAATTCTAATTACACTAAAGAGCTTGTATCAACTAGTTTGCAAGAATGTAAATAGGTGAGTAGGGTGATTATACCGCCGTATAGAGGATGAACCAATCATAAGATGAAGATTAAGCCAATCACCGGGAGAATGCAAATGACAAGAGACAACCAATTTTTCTCCCGAGGTTCACGTGCTTGCCAACACGCTAGTCCCCGTTGTGTCGACCAACACTTGGTGGTTCGGCGGCTAAGAGGTGTTTCATAAACCTCATCCACACGATAGGACACCGCAAGAACCGACCCACAAGTGAGGTAACTCAATGAGACGAGCAATTTACTAGAGTTACCTTTCGGCGCTCCGCCGGGGAAGGTACAACTCCCCTCACAATCACCGGAGATGGCCACGAACAATCACCAACTCGTGCCAATCCTCCACCGCTGCTCCAACCATCTAGGTGGTGGCAACCACCAAGAGTAACAAGCGAAATCAGCAGCGCAACACGAATACCAAGTGCCTCTAGATGCAATCACTCAAGCAATGCACTTGGATTCTCTCCCAATCTCACAAAGATGATGAATCAATGATGGAGATGAGTGGGAGGATTTTGGCTAAGCTCACAAGGTTTCTATGTCAATAAAAATGTGCAAGAGTATCCCTTGAGCCGGCCATGGGGCTATAAATAGAGCCCCCATCAAATAGAGCCGTTATACCCCTTCACTGGGCAAATCACGGGCCGACCGGACGCTGCAGTCCAACTGACCGGACGCAGCACCGGACGCTCCGGTCATGAATACCGGACACGTCTGGTCGGCATACCGGACATGTCCGGTAGCCCCAGACTGCCACGTGTCCGGTTCAACTCATCATAGCCGTTGCCGTGCATACTGCCGATGACCGGACGCTCACATCAGACGCAGACACTCAATTGACCGGATGCTCCACCGTCGAGTCCGATCGAGTCCAGTAAGCCACCAGGGCCGACCGGACGTGTCAGGTAGAGACTGACCGATGCTGAGCCTCAGCGTCTGGTCGAGTATAGTAAGCACCCATGGACGACCGGACACGTCCGGTCACACCGGACCGGATGCTGCCAGCGTCCGATCGACTTCACTGCGGAACACTATTTTTCTGAGTCATACCGGACGTGTCCGGTGTGGCGACCGGACGCGTCCGGTTGCGGAGTCTGCCGCCGAATACCAGACGTGTCCGGTCACTCTGTAACCAGCACGAGTACCTCCTCTTCGACTCTATCTTTTTCACCCTTGCTCAAATGTGCCAACCACCAAGTGTATCACCATGTGCACATGTGTTAGCATATTTTCACAAACATTTTCAAGGGTGTTAGCACTCCACTAGATCCTAAATGCATATGCAATGAATTAGAGCATCTAGTGGCACTTTGATAACCGTATTTCGATACGAGTTTCACCCCTCTTAATAGTACGGCTATCAATCCTAAATGTGATCACACTCGCTAAGTGTCTTGATCACCAAAACAAAATGGCTCCTATATTTTATACCTTTGCCTTGAGCCTTTTATTTTTCTCTTTCTTCTTTTCCAAGTTTAAGCATTTGACCATCACCATGCCATCACCATTGTCATGATCTTCACCATTGCTTCATCACTTGGAGTAGTGCTACCTATCTCATAATCATCTTGATAAACTACGTTAGCACTTAGGGTTTCATCAATTAACCAAAATCAAACTAGAGCTTTCAATCTCCCCCTTTTTGGTAATTGATGACAACCCTTATACAAAGATATGAATTAAAGTTTATTTGAATCCATGTTGCTTGCCCAAGCATATTTACCATGTGTAAAGGATATGGACAAATTTCATGAACTCCAAATGGTAGCAATTGCCCCCCCTATATATGTGCTAAGAGTTTGGATTGTAGCTTGCACATATGCTTAGATAGAAAATATAGGAGACAATTTCTACCAAATGATGCTAAGGTGTAAGAGATGGACCTTTGAAGCGTGATACCAATCGGAGTGCACCAATATACCATCCTTAGCACCATTAGTAACTAGACATATACAAGAACTAGAATACCCCGTGAGATCAACATTACATGCAAGGGTCTAGTTTCCATAGAATGAACATAAGTCTAGTTACTTAGCCTATGCATGCTAATTTTTCATTTCAACATTCAAACCTACAACTAGCATACACCACACAAGCATGGATATTTGAAATTAAAACTTATGCCATGCAAGGAAACATATGTAATGCTCATTCAAATGCACCATACAAGTTTATGAGCTTGCTCCCCCTATTTGTATGCTTAAAATTTTAATTGATCCCCTTCTTTTGTCATATATTATCTCTCCCCCTTTGTTTCACTATCTTTGTACACTATTTCTCCCCTTTTGTCATCAATGACCACAAAGGCTTAAAGTATAGATAGGGGTGACCTCAAATTATAGATATGTTGGGGTGAAACCATGTGAAATGAGGATCATTTTCCCAATTTGTTCAATCTAGAGTACTTGCAAAAGTTATTTAACTCGGTTTGATCCAAGGACAAGCTTCTTCACACCTCCAAATAAGGGTTATCTTGTACCATGTTGAGTTAAACACTTATAGCTCATTTTCTAAATCAAACACTAGGTTTACAAGCCCACAAACATGTCATATGCTACCACTAGATCATTTCAAACATACAAGCAATAGTGGTACCATACAAGCATCAAGTTCATTTAATCTTCATGAATGAGCCTATTTAAATGTGAAATATGCCTAGATGCACTAATCATGTCCTTAGCAAGGATGTATGCCATGCCAATCAACTTTTACCTTGGATTGCTCGAAGGAGAGGCATGTCAAATAATGGGGGTGCATCAACACATATTGGAGAAGTTAAGTATATTCAATTCATTCCTTAGCTTGCAAAATCTCTTCTCATCAAGTGGCTTGGTAAATATGTCGGCAAGTTGATCTTCGGTGCCCACACTCTCTATGCAAATGTCCCCTTTTTGTTGGTGATCTCTTATTAAGTGATGACGAACATCTATATGCTTTGTTCTTGGGTGTTGAACCGGGTTGTTGGTGAGCTTTACGACACTTTCATTGTCACATAGCAATGACACTTGCTTGAACTTGATTCCAAAGTAACTCAAGGTAGCCTTCATCCAAAGTAATTGAGCACAACTACCAGGCGATATGTACTCCGCTTTGGTGGTTGAAAGTGCTACACTATTTTGCTTCTTTGATGACCAAGATACAAGTGATCTTCCCAATAGTTGATATGTGCCTGATGTGCTTTTTCTCTCAACTTTGCATCCAGTATAATCGGAATCCGAATATCCAATCAAGTCAAATCTTGCTCCTTTGGGATACCATAATCCAACATGTTGTGTATGCTTCAAGTACCTCAATATTCTCTTAGTTGCCTTCAAATGACTTTCTCTTGGCGAGACTTGAAATCTAGCATACATGCATACACTAAACATCACATCCGGTCTTGATGCGGTCACATAGAGTAGGCTTCCAATCATAGACCGATACATCTTTTGATCCACCATGTTGTCACTAGCATCACTATCCAAGCTTCCACTTGTCCCCATTGGTGTACTAATAGCTTTACTCTCATCCATTTCAAACTTCTTGAGCATGTCCTTGATATACTTGCCTTGACTCACAAATGTGCTATTCTTCATTTGCTTGATTTGAAGACCAAGGAAGTAACTAAGTTCTCCAATCATAGACATCTCAAACTCACTTGCCATCATCTTGCCAAACTCTTCACAAAATTCTTGATTTGTTGACCCAAAGATGATATCATCAACATAGATTTGCATTACAAATAAGTCTTTCCCAAGCTTCTTGGTGAAGATAGTGGTGTCAACCTTTCCCATCTTGAATCCCTTAGAGAGTAGGAAATCCCTCAATCTCTCATACCATGCTCTTGGTGCTTGTTTCAATCCATACAAAGCCTTTCTCAACTTGTCAATATGGTTGGGTTTCTTTTCATCTTCAAAACCGGGAGGTTGCTCAACATACACAAGCTCATTGATGTACCCATTGAGAAATGCACTCTTCACATCCATTTGATACAACTTGATGTTGTGGGCACATGCATAAGCTAGCAAGATCCTAATTGCTTCCAATCTTGCAACCGGGGCATATGTTTCTCCAAAGTCAAGACCTTCAATTTGAGTGTAACCTTGAGCCACTAATCTTGCTTTGTTCCTTATTACTACCCCATCTTGATCTTGCTTGTTTTGAAAGACCCACTTAGTTCCAATCACATTATGATCCTTAGGCCTCTCAACTAAATCCCATACTTGGTTTCTTGTGAAGTTGTTTAGCTCTTCATGCATAGCATTGATCCAATCAACATCCCTCAAAGCTTCATCTATCTTCTTAGGTTCAATAGATGACACAAATGAGAAATGCTCACAAAATGAAGTCAATCTTGATCTTGTTTGCACACCTCTTGAAATATCACCAATGATAGTGTCCAATGGATGATCTCTTGCAACGTTGGTTGGTTGAAGCACTTGCACTTGATTGCTTGCATTAGATTGATTACTTGGTTGAGATGATGAACTAGCCATTTGTTGATCTTGCACATTCCCATCACTAGTGCTTGCTTGGATTTGATCATGAGAACCACTAGCTTGCATATTTGAGTTAGAGATCACTTGATTCTTGCATCTTCAATATCAATTACCTCTCTAGGCCTTAACTCACCAATGTCCATGTTCTTCATTGCATTGACCAATTGAGTGCCTCTTACATCATCTAGATTCTCATCTTCCTCTTGGGAACCATTTGTTTCATCAAACTCCACATCATGAACCTCCTCAAGAGTACCACTAGCCAAATTCCAAACTCTAAGCCTTGCTAGTAGTAGAGTAACCAAGTAAGAAACCTTTATCACATTTCTTTTCAAACTTGCTCAATCTAGTGCCTTTCTTCAATATATAGCATTTACAACCAAAAACCCAAAAGTATGCTATGTTGGGCTTTCTTCCATTCAATAGCTCATAAGGTATCTTTTCCATCATGGGGTGACAATAGAGTCAGTTGCTATAGTAGCAAGCCGTGTTGATTGCTTCGGCCCAAAATGAATGACTCACATTGTACTCACTCAACATTGATCTTGCCATGTCAATCAAAGTTCTATTCTTCCTTTCAACTAAGCCATTTGATTGAGGAGTGTACTTGGCTGAGAATTGATGTCTAATTCCAAATTCATCACACAACTCATCAATTCTAGTGTTCTTGAACTCACTTCCATTGTCACTTCTAACTTTCTTGATGGTTGTTTCAAACTCATTGTGAATGCCCTTGACAAATAATTTGAATGTTGCAAACACATCACTCTTATCAACGAGAAAGAACACCCATATGTATCTAGTGAAATCATCTACAATCACAAATCCATATTTGTTTCCACCAATGCTAGTGTATGTGGTTGGTCCAAACAAGTCCATGTGCATCAACTCAAATGCCTTAGAAGTGCTCATCATGCTCTTCTTAGGATGTGTATTACCAACTTGCTTTCCTGCTTGACATGCACTACATAGTTTGTCCTTCTCAAAAGTGACATCTTTTAAGCCTCTAACTAAGTCATGCTTAATCAATTTGTTCAATTGTTTCATTCCAACATGACCAAGCCTTCTATGCCATAACCAACCCATGCTAGACTTAGTGATCAAACATGTTGACAATTGAGCTTCTCTAGCATTGAAATCAACTAAGTATAGATTCTCATATCTAAATCCTTTGAATATCAAGTTAGAACTATCTACACTTATGATCTCTACATCATCCACACCAAATATGCACTTAAAACCAAGATCACACAATCGAGCTATCGACAATAGGTTGAAGTTCAAGCTCTCTACTAGTAGCACATTGGAAATGCTCAAGTCATTGGATATTGCAATCTTACCAAGTCCTTTGACCTTGCCTTTGCCATTGTTACCAAATGTGATACTATCAATCCTATTGCTCTTGCTTTCATTGATTGAATTGAACATTCTTGGATCACCGGTCATGTATTGTGTGCACCCACTATCAAGTACCCAATGCCTTCCTTCAGCTTTATAATTTACCTACAAAAGAAGATCAATTCTTTTTAGGTACCTAAACTTGCTTGGGTCCTTGTAGGTTAGTCACCAAGGTCTTTGGTACCCAAATGGCCTTCTTCTTTGGGCCAATAATTGGTGTACCAATGAACTTAGCCTTCACACCATTGGCACCCTTATAAAGCATGTAACAAGAATCAAACTTGATTGAGGATACATTAGGTAGCTTGCTCTTGTTAGTCTTGCAATTTTGCTCTATATGCCCAACTTGCTTGCATCTATTGCAAAACCGACCATTATCCTTCACAAAGCTAGCTTTGAGAGTGACAAAGGCCACCTTGCCTTTCTTGGGGGTATAGCCTAATCCCTCTTTGTTGAGAGAAAACCTTTGGCTACCCAAGCACTTTAGCAAGCGGGCATCTCCACCATAGACATTGCCTAAGGCACGAGTGAGCTCATTCACCTCCTTCTTGAGGTTCTCATTTTCCACCATTAGTGATGTATCATTCATAGGTGGAGTAGTAATGATTGTGCTACAACAAGTGTTAGTAGGAGCAACAATAATGGGTTCATGAAAAGATTCATCAATAAGATCACATGTTAGTCCCACATCATATGTTATGATCACTTGCTCCTTCTTGGCTTCCTCCACTTTGACTTGCTCAATAAGAGAGGAGTGAGCTTTTTCAAGCTTAGAGTGAGCTTTACCAAGCTTCTCATGGGCTTCCATTAGCCTCTCATGAGTGGCATTGAGCTCATCAAGGGATTGCTCAAGGAATTTGACTTTCTTGTTCAATTCCTTGCACTCCTTTCTCTTCATCTCAAAGCAAGTATGCACTTGCTCACACATGTCCATGAGCTCCTTCTTAGAGTACTCATCATCATCATCATCACTCCTACAAGCATCACTTTCACATTCATCATCATCACTCACATCATATTTTACCTTGGTAGGTTTTGCCATGAGACACGTCGATGGAGTGTCGAAGATGGAGGGCTTGTTGTTGATGGCAATGCTTGCTAGTGCTCTCTTGATAGATTTCTTGTCATCATCACTAGAGCTATCACTATCCAAAGAGCCATCACTATCCCATGTGACCACATAGCCTCCACCTTTCTTCTTTTTTTGGAAGGTCATTCTCTTCTCCTTCTCCTTCTTTTTTTTCTTATCCTCCTTGTGCTTCTTCTTCTCATCCTCATCATTGTCACTATTGTATGGACAATTTGCTACTACATGATCGGGACTTTTGCAATTGTAGCATCTTCTCACATACTCTTTCTTCTTTGTGTGATCTCTTCTCTTTCTTGCACCATAGCCCTTCTTCTTCATAAACTTACCCATCTTGCGCACAAAGAGAGCCATAGCTTCATCATCAATATCACTAAGATCATCATCACTTGATTCTTTCTTGGACTTGCCCTTGTTCTTTGATGATGATGAGCTAGCCTTGAATACTATTCTTTTCTTCTTCTTGTCTTCTTCTTCCTTCTTGTCATCCTTGTCATCCCTCTCCCTTTCCACACAGTATGTCTCTTGTGTCATGACATCACCTAGTACTTGGTTGGGGGTAATATCCTTCAATCCTCCTCTTATGATTAGCAATCTTAACATCTCAAATCTTGGAGGTAGGCACATCAAGAACCGATGAGAGACGTCATCATCCTTGATCTTCTCTTCCAAAGCCTTCAAGTCATTGATAATTACTTGCAATCGATGGAATATCTCCGAAATGCTCTCATCTTCATTCATCTTGAAGCTTGTTAATTTGTCCTTGAGGATATACAACTTGGCACTCTTCACCGCCGGTGTGCCCTCATATGTTTCCTCCAATCTTGTCCACACCTCATTTGCTCTTTCACAATCCTTGATTTGCTCAAACACTTTGGAATCAATGGCATTGTTATGGTGTTGAGGGCCATTGTGTTGCATTACTTGTTGGTCTTATCTTGGTTGGTGGGATTGTCGGGATCAATGATAGCATAATCATTTTTGGTCACTTCCCATACTTGATCATTGATTGAACCAAGATACATCCTCATCTTTCTCTTCCAATAATCATAGCATGTGCCATCAAAGAACGGTGGTTTGCCCCCCACATGGTTGAACACAACTTGAGCCATAATTCACTACTAGGGATGTGTACATCAATGATGCTCTTCTTTCGTCACTGAAGACTCCAAAATCATCACATATATTATTTTATGACAAATTTATGACGATATGGTATTCGTCATTGAATGCGCGTCATATTTTACCTATCGTGACGAAACGTCTATTTTCGTCATAGATGTGCATTTGTTCTATGACGAAATGGCCATCGTCATAGAAGTGTATTCTTTCTATGACGATCTATTTTCGTCATTGATATAGCCCCTTTTTCGTCATGACTTGCCGTCTGTTAGGCGGCCAGACGACGTCTGCCACGCTGGCAGCTGACGTGTCTTGTCCACATGGCGCGTCCACATTGCAGGTGACGTGTCCGACCACGTGGCAGCTAACGTGGCCAATGATGTGGATAGCCCACGTGTCCAATTTTTATTGGGCCACAAGGCTTGCTGTGATAGGTTCTCATTTTCGTCACTGAAGTAAATAGAAATTCATCACAGAATCAATTACCAAATCATCACAGAAAGGTCAGATAATTCATCATAAGTGCACATGCTGATTTCATTATAGAATGTAAATAATACTGGAATGACCAAAAGCTTCCATAAATTAACAGATCCAGTATTCCAATGACCAACAACTTAATCAACAATTCTAAACTCGGTTCACATTACTCACTAGACATCATATTTGAACTACTAGTTTCATCTCAGTTCACATTAACATCATAGGAAATAATAAAAAGTTACCAACCACCAGCAACATAAGTTACTACATAAACAAAATCACCAGCAGACCCCTTGCTTAATGAACCAGCCGCTACGAGCAACGCTCATGTCGAAGAAGCATTGTTGATGGCCAAGATACGCTTGAGCAGTGCATTGTTCTCCTCCATTGCCTTGTTGCTTATCTCTGTCAGCTTCTTGTACTCCTCCATCTCCTTTTGTGTCCTCGCCAGCTTTTCCTCAGCTTCTTCACTTCTCTTCCTGAGTTCATCGATTTCACCTTGTACAACAACCGTAGCTTCAGCTGCTAGTTGCTCCCGAAGCTCACTTTCATTTGATGATGATGATTTGGAGGATGGCACTGGTTTGATGCCAAAACTCTTCAGGAAAAGGTTTGAGCTGTTCTGGGAGAGCACCTAGGACACAACCTGCACACTGGACACTGCTGTCTCACCTTCAGCAACAGGTTCTGTCCTCAAAGCTTCCATATTTGACTGAAACAGCAATGACCCATCATTAGTTGATACTTATTGCATTAATTTGAGGAGGAAATATTACACAAGATGTATTTTAAAAAATAAAAACCTATGCTGCATTGACAGAAACTGATGCCAAATAGGTATGCAATCATGAGTCATTTATTTATTGTCAGGTAACTGAATACAAGTAGAAGTCAACAACATAGGATTATTATTTAGCAAGTATGTCTAGCTATATTGGATTATGACTAGTTTTGAGCAAAAGACAGAATACAAAATGTTTGAAACAAGACATATTATCCAATTAATGAATAGTTGTTGGCACAGCGAAACAGATGTCATGACTTACAATTGCTTCTCTTGCTAGTTCAGTCAGACCATGTTTGGAGCTGGTATGGCAGGTCTTGAAGGCCTCCACCGCATCAAGTTCTTCATTTTGTTCTGTGCTTGGTTCTGCATTGTTTTTCTTCTTCTTCTGTTTCATAGATAACCAATTACAGCAAAGTTTTCTCAGATGAAATGCAAAATAAGTTGTTTAGTGCAAATATGTACAGGGTACTCTTTACTTACATATGCATGTAAGTGTGCCACATAGCTGCGAGAACCCGTAGCTTGATGATACTTGACTTTACGGCGATTCTGCTTGTTCTTTTCACTTGATTCCTACAAGATAATGAACATGTCAGATAAGATCATAGGTTTAAAATGAGAAGATCCTTTGGAAACTGATTGAGAAAGAATATATGACAAGATACCTATTCATCGGTTCATGCGGCAGAGGAGCGCCTCACCCTCAAAGATACGGCGTGGGTTCTTCTCATCCAGGGTGAGCAGCTCCCTGGCTGCATTTCTGATACGGCTCAGGGCATACTGCACGCACCACAGCTCACGCTTGCAGCGTAGACCATACTCACCAACCAGCTTCAGCTCAGCATCTAAGCGCTCCTTCTCATATGGACGCCTTGGCTTCTTGAAAGTCTTCCCATCTGCAACATGCAACAACATAAGCTACTGATAGCACTACAAAATTAGCTTTGGAAAATAACTGAGAGTGGTATCGGTAACAACTAACCTGTCACTATCAGTGAATGAAAGATTTCTATCCAACTTTCTAGTATTGAAAACACAGCTAGAGCCTATACTAAATGGTGCAAATAACCAGTTTCAGGTTGACTGGTTGAGCAATAACGAAAATTGCGACAACTGTGTATGGACATTGTCTGATACTATTTGCTTTTAAAGAGTACTAAACTAGTACAAAGCTTGGTATTTTGAATTCTGATCCAGCACAATTTCACCCCTATATACAGATTTGAAACCACATTCATGCCCGCACAATCAGTTCACCTAAGGGCAATCCACCATACTTTGGGCTAGAAGTTAACTGTAGTTAACTGTAGGGGCGGCTCTAGAGCCTCTGTAGGGGCGGCTGCGCCAGCCGCCCTTCCCAGGGTGTTCCTACAGAGGGTGCCTCTGTAGGGGCGGTTTCCTGACCGCCCCTGCAGTGCCCTCTATAGGGGCGGCTGGTGTTTTCAGCCACCCCTACAGTGCCCTTCGTAGGGGTGGCTGGTAATATCAGCCGCCTCTGTAGTGGACTTCTATAAGGGCGGCTGTATCACCAGCCGCCCCTGCTATGTGTATTTGTAAGGGCGGTTCAATCAAGAACCGCCCCTACAGTGGATTTTCCAGCAAAAAAATAAATAATTTAAATTCAAATGCGTAATATTGTGCTTCAGTATATCCACCAAATCATCTGTGTTTTTTGGTATGATACTATACAATCACAGTGTGTGCAGGTTTGCTAGAGAAAGGCATTGGCTTTTTAAAAATCTAGCAGGCTATTAGTTCAATCAAATCAGGAAATAGTAGTCTTGATTTCTTGTTAGCCTAATGTACAGAAATAGCAGTCTACATGCTTCAGTTCTAATTTGATACTAATTCAAACTGAATATGGACTACAATAATGAGAGCTGATCTGCCCAATAAAAAAATACCCTTGAAACTTAATATGGACTACAATAATTGAGTACTAATGCAAACCTACTACAATTAAGACATTTTTTGAACAAAGAATGCCAGTTCAAGGCAAACCTGACTTGTGTAAAGCGAACAAAGAAGGGCAGTTCAAGGCAAACCTGACTTGTGTAATGTGAACAAAGAAGGGCAGTTCAAGGTTTATAATTGGCTAACAGTGTCTTATTCAGTACAGCAGTTTGGAGAGGTTCACTAGATGCAATTAAAAGCTTTAAGGCTGCTGTTTCAGATGTACTGATGATCAGGAAATTGTATTAGAGCACTCCAGTTTTTTTTAGTAAAGAACATGATTACCTAGTAATCAACGAGTTAAATGGTTTCTAGTGCTGCCACATGTAAATTATTACATGCACATTTGTACAAACAGACGGTAAAGATTCTGAATCACAATCACTTGCTGTGTAATAGTAGCTGATTTATAAATTATTATAGGCACATTTGTAAATTAGCTGAATCAAGACTGTAAGCAAAGAATGCTTACAGACTTATAGTTTACTAGTTGTGTAGTAGTAGCAGTTTATAATTACTGGCACATTCATACAATGATTCTAAATCAGAATCAATAGTTAAGGTTTCAGGCAAATATAATGAAGTACTGAAAAGGGGCAGAACAGAGGATTAAGTGTGCAGGTTCACATTGATCGAATAGAAAACAACAATCAAATAGAAAGGGAACTGACCCATTCTCAATTTTTCGACAGGGTCTCCATGTCCATGCTTGCTTCCTCCACTGCACATATGAGCATGAATAAGTAGAATTGTCAATTCTCTTGGCAATAGCAAGAAAACGGATTGTTATCCGACTAAACAAATTTCTTTAGATACTAGGTCCACGTTCTCTAAGTCTTATTATAATAGCACAAGAACACATAAGGACATGTGCATAAGGAACAAACTAGCTGATGTACTGAAAAACAAGTAAACATGCAGGATAGTGTGACATGCAGAATCACATATATGTGTGCAATGTTTCAGAACATCAAAACTGATCAAAACTACATAACTAGTGCTTGAGCTATGGCTCAGTTAAATATTTAATACATTAGTAAAATATATAGGTACTACTAGTAGTAGATTTACTTTTTATTTATAAACTATTATAGACACATGCGTACAATGATTCTGTATCACAAATATTTAAATTTCCACAAGATTGGTGAGATGCAACAAAAATGAAATTTATCCAATATGAGAAATATTGGCTGCGACCAAGAATTATTTCCATCATGTTTATCTAATGCAGTCAGAAATTATGCGCAATTGGACGATGAGCAATCTAACGTTTTGCACCCACTTTTTCCAACACAATATAATTCAAGTATTCAATAAATCGGATAGCAAATAGCAACTGAATGTAGGGACTACACATGTTTTCTGTACCTTTTTACAACATATGTCATGATGTGCCTGTGCTTGCCGTCACCTAGTGTAGCGCCACTCTATCAGTCTGGCTCTGCATCAGAACAAAGCATGTTTTTAATATTATCGAATCTAAAGCAAAGTAACCTGAAGCAGGGCGTCACCACAAGTAACCTGGGTGCAGAGATAGGCAACGCGTGTAAGAAATCCTCAAGCCCAAGCACATCAGCGTATAGCCCTGCAGAGGAACCAACTGAAAGGAGCAGCTAGCATGAGATGGACCAGGGTAGGCGGGCAAAGGCAAGCAGCGCACTTTGTGGTTGCTGGGCAAGGGGCATCGCCAGCTTTGGAATGAGCAGCGGCCTGCCTCACCGCTGAGAGACGCATCGACGTCAGGAGGAAGGTCGGTGGCGCCACGACTCGAGTCGCATCGCATGGACGAGCATTAGCAGGGTTGCGCCGCCGCCAGATCTGCCGTGCCCCCGGCCGGAATAGATACTCCACTACCTGAATCTCTGCACTTGTCGGTGAGAATCGCAGCGCTCTGGCCGGATCTGGCCCTAGCTGACTGGAAGACAGAGGGGGCGACGGTGGGACGGCAAGCGCTTGGCTAGGGTGGGGTGCTACTGCCTGCCTCCTCCATGCGCCATGCCCCAGCCTCGACCTGCTCCAATGGGGTGGGAGTGGAGCGCACTGGCCTGGATTAGGTGTGGTGTGTTGCGCCAGGCAGCCACGACCGCGATGGTCAGGTGGGGTGAGGGAGGCGGCGGCTGATGGTTTGGTGTAGTTGAGCAGCGACGTGTCGCCGGGGGCTGAAACCCTAGTCGCCCCTATTCGCCTCCGGGGCCGATGCAGTGGAAGGAGGGGAGGGGAAGGGAATGACCCTCAATCTTTTATTTTCACTGTAGGGGCAGCTGAGGTTATAAGCCGCCCCTACAATTGAATTTTTTTTCAAAATTCTAAATTAAAATGAATTATTCACATGTAAATAATAAATAATACAATACAAAAATTTATAATTTTTTATAGATATATTTACATATACAATAACTAAAACAACTACAACAGTTTAAAATTACAAAATTGAACCTTTAAAAATGAGAAAAAATTAAATTTTAAAAAATTAAAATCAAAATTATTAAAATAATTTTGAGACACCAAATAATCTCAAATAAAAATTTGATAAATATCAAAGTTGTAGAGGTCATTAAGATCTACAACTTTTATTTTGGTCATCTTATCATTTGACAAAATTTAAACCTTTCAAATTTTAAATTTTAAAAAATGACAAGTTCGAACCAAAATTTGAGACCCAAAATGATTTCAACATAAAAGTGATGAATACCAAAGTTGTTCAACTTATTATTATCTACAACTTTTATTTTGGTCATCTTGTCATTTGACAAAATTTGAACCTTTCAAATTTGAAATTTTGAAAAACGACAAGTTCAAACCAAAATTTGAGACCTAAATTGATTTCAACATAAAAAGTGATGAATACCAAAGTTGTTCAACTCATGAATATCTACAACTTTTATTTTGGTCATTTCTTCATTTGACAAAATTTGAACCTTTCAAATTTGAAATTTTGAAAAATGACAAGTTAGAACTAAAATTTGAGACCCAAATTGATTTCAACATAAAAAGTGATGAATACCAAAGTTGTTCAACTCATGAACATCTACAACTTTTATTTCGGTCATTTCTTCATTTGATAAATTCTTAGCACACATTGTTCACTAATCTTACACATGTCTCATATAGTTTATAAAACCTTATGAGAGATGTGTCATATTTGTGAACAATATCATTACCACTTTATCTTATTAAGAAATAACCAATACAAAAGTTGTAGATCTTGATGAGTTATTCAACTTTGGTATTTATCATTTTTTTAGCTGAAATTATTTAGGGTACCAAAATCTTGTCTGAAAGTTGCATTTTTTTTAAATTCAAAATTTAAATTGTTCAAACTTTTCATATGTATATATTGACAAAACAAACAAAATAAATTGATAGAGAATGATTTTAGAAAATTTTAGGAAAAAAAATCATCAGATTTGGAGTTAGTACGAAGAAGAAAAACTAGTTACAAAGTTGACCCACAGATTAAAAAAGAAATCACACTGTTTACTATGATCATGTAAGTATCATCTAGAACAGTGTAATTTCTCTTTTTAATCTGTGGGTAAATTTTGTAACTAGTTGTTCTCCCTTGTACTAACTCCAAATGTGATGGTTTTTTTCTAAAAATTTCTAAAATCATGATTCAGTATTTAAGTTTGATCAAACTTGGATGTGACAATGTTTTACGCATTTAAAAATTTGAAATTTGAAATTTGACAAGTTCAAACCAAATTTTCAAACCCTAAATGATTTCATATGCAAAAGTGATGAATACAAAAGTTGTTCAACTCATCAAGATATATAACTTTTATTTTGGTCATCTTGTCATTTGACAAAATTTGAACCTTTCAAATTTGAAATTTTAAAAAATGACAAGTTCGAACCAAAATTTGAGACCCAAAATGATTTCAACATAAAAAGTGATGAATACCAAAGTTGTTCAACTTATTAATATCTACAACTTTTATTTTAGTCATCTTGTCATTTGACAAAATTTGAACCTTTCAAATTGGAATTTTTGAAAAACAACAAGTTCGAACCAAAATTTGAGACCCAAAATGATTTCAACATAAAAAGTGATGAATACCAAAGTTGTTCAACTAATTAATATCTACAACTTTTATTTTAGTCATCTTGTCATTTGACAAAATTGGAACCTTTCAAATTTGAAATTTTAAAAAACGACAAGTTCGAACCAAAATTTGAGACCCAAATTGATTTCAACATAAAAAGCGATGAATACCAAAGTTGTTCAACTCATGAATATATACAACTTTTATTTTGGTCATTTCTTCATTTGACAAATTCTTAGCATACATTGTTCACTAATCTTACACATGTCTCCTATAGTTTATAAAACATTGTGAGAGATGTGTCGCATTTGTGAACAATGTCGTTACCACTTTATCATATGAAGAAATAACCAATACAAAAGTTGTCGATCTTGATGAGTTATTCAACTTTGGTATTTATCACTTTTTCAGCTGAAATCATTTGGGGAACCAAAATCTTGTCTGAAGTTGCATTTTTTTGAAATTCAAAATTTAAATTGCTCAAACTTTTCATATGTATATATTGACAAAACCAACAAAATAAATTGATAGAGAATGATTTTAGAAAAAATTAGGAAAAAATCATCAATTATCATGTTATACGTTTACAAATAGAAAAACATGCATGCCTTTATCACAAAATGGCGAGTGCTCCAGTGGTAACGCACCAACATGTCTAGCAGCAGGTCACGGGTTCGAATCTCCCTGCGTGCGCTATTTTTTGGCAAAAAAAAGGGAGGCGGAAGGATGCAGGTCCACCTGGACTATGTGGGCCACGCTGCCCCACTTGTTCGCCGCCACGTCCTCAGGCTGAGACCCGCTGGTGGGACCGCATCGCCACTTCTTTGAGGTTGGGACCCAATGGTGGGACCACATCGCCACGTCCTCAAGGTGGGACCTGCTGGTGGGACCACGGCGCCACGTCCTCGAGGTGGTACACGAGCCAAACGATCTATGACGATTTAGTTTTGTTGTTTTATGACGATTCTTTTGTTTTCGTCATTATTCTTCGTGCCAAAGCTCCGTCACTTGTTACTTATGATGAAGCTGGAAATTTCGTCATAGAAAGTGCTTGTTCTGTGACGAAATTTGTAAGCATCACGACTGAATCGTCATTGATGAACACATTTCTAGTAGTGATTTGACATCGAGGTTGTTAAGCCTTCAATCAAACGGTGACCACGGCTCTGATACCATTTGAAATGTCCTAATATGGCTAGAGGGGGTGAATAGCCTATTTAAAAATCTACAAATCAACTAGAGCAATTTGATTAGTATGATAAATAGCATAATGCAAACTTGCTCTAGCTCTACAAGGGTTGCAAGTCACCTATCCAACAATTCTAGTTGCAATGATTACTTAGGCACCCAAACTTGCTATGTAACTACTCACTAAGAGCTCTCAATCTTGCTACTCTAAAGAGCTCAACTAGATGAATGACAATAATAAAGCAAGCTCTCAATTCTAATTACACTAAAAAGCTTGTATCAACTAGTTTGCAAGAATGTAAATAGGTGAGTAGGGTGATTATACCACCGTGTAGAGGATGAACCAATCACAAGATGAAGATTAAGCCAATCACCGGAAGAATGCAAATGACAAGAGACAACTAATTTTTCTCCCGAGGTTAACATGTTTACCAACACGCTAGTCCCCGTTGTGTCGACCAACACTTGGTGGTTCGGCGACTAAGAGGTGTTTCACAAACCTCGTCCACACGATAGGACACCGCAAGAACCGACCCACAAGTGAGGTAACTCAATGAGACGAGCAATTTACTAGAGTTACCTTTTGGTGCTCCGCCGGGGAAGGTACAACTCCCCTCACAATCACCGAAGATGGCCACGAACAATCACCAACTCGTGCGAATCCTCCACCGCTGCTCCAACCGTCTAGGTGGTGGCAACCACCAAGAGTAACAAGTGAAATCCGCAGCGCAACACGAATACCAAGTGCCTCTAGATGCAATCACTCAAGCAATGCACTTGAATTCTCTCCCAATCTCACAAAGATGATGAATCAATGATGGAGATGAGTGGGAGGACTTTGGCTAAGCTCACAAGGTTGCTATGTCAATGAAAATGTGCAAGAGTTATCTCTTGAGTCGGCCATAGGGCTATAAATAGAGCCCCCATCAAATAGAGCCGTTATACCCCTTCACTGGGCAAATCGCGGGCCGACCGGACGCTACAGTCCAACTGACCGGACGCAGCACCAGACGCTCCGGTCGTGAATACCAGACGCGTCCGGTCGGCATACCAGACATGTCCGGTAGCCCCAGACTGCCATGTGTCCGGTTCAACTCATCATAGCCGTTGCCGCGCATACTGCCGATGACCGGACGCTCACACCGGACGCAGACACTCAATTGACCGGACGCTCCACTGTTGAGTCTGGTCGAGTCCAGTAAGCCACCAGGGCCGACCGGACGCGTCAGGTAGAGACTGACTGGATGCTGAGCCTCAGCGTCCGGTCGAGTACAGTAAGCACCCATGGACGACCGGACCGGATGCTGCCAGCATCTGATCGACTTCACCGTGGAACACTATTTTTCTAAGTCATACCAGACGTGTCCGGTGTGGCGATCGGACGCTTTCGGTCGTTGAGTCTGCCGCCGAATACCGGACGTGTCCGGTCACTCTGTAACCAGCGCGACTACCTCCTCTTCGACTCTATCTTTTTCACCCTTGCTCAAATGTGCCAACCACTAAGTATATCACCATGTGCACATGTGTTAGCATATTTTCACAAACATTTTCAAGGGTGTTAGCACTCTACTAGATCCTAAATGCATATGCAATAAATTAGAGCATCTAGTGGCACTTTGATAACCGCATTTCGATACGAGTTTCACCCCTCTTAATAGTACGGCTATCAATACTAAATGTGATCACACTCGCTAAATGTCTTGATCACCAAAACAAAATGGCTCCTATATTTTATACCTTTACCTTGAGCCTTTTGTTTTTCTTTCTTCTTTTCCAAATTTAAGCATTTGACTATCACCATGCCATCACCATTGTCATGATCTTCACCATTGCTTCATCACTTGGAGTAGTGCTACCTATCTCATAATCATCTTGATAAACTAGGTTAGTACTTAGGGTTTCATCAATTAACCAAAACCAAATTAGAGCTTTCACCGGCCTCGTCATCGAGCCCCGCCCGGCGGCCGTCGAGCTCGTCTCCGCCATACGTCGTCCTCGCGCGAGGTGCTCAGCTCGACCCCGTGGCCGGCCAGCACGCCCGCCATCCGCCCCAGCTAGCCTAGCTGCTCTCGGCCATATTTTTTAGATAGTTCTTTAGATAGTTATTTAGATAGTTTTTAGATAGTTTTTAGATAGTTTTATATATATATATATATATGTTAGATTAAAATGTATTTAAATTTAATTAGTAGTTTATTCTTAGTTTTTAGTTAGTTTTTTAGATAGTTTTTGATATATGTTAATTAGATTTAAATGTATTAAAATTTAATTAGTACTTTATTTAGATAGTTTTTTAGATAGTTTTTATTATAGTTTTTGATATATTTAGTAATTATTATTCTATCTCTCTCTATATATGTGTTAGATTTTATTTTGATTTAGTAATTCTATCTATGTATATATGTTAGGTTTAATTAGATTTAGTAATTAATTCTATCTAGATATATGTGTGTTATTTTATTTAATTGGATTTAGTAATTATATTCTATCTCTCTATATATATGTTAGATTTAATTTTGTTTTAGTAATTGACACATGCATATTTTATTAGTAATTCTATCTCTATATCACATGCATATTTTATTTTAGTAATTCTATCTATATATCACTTGGATATTTTATTAGTAATTCTATCTATATCACATGCATATCTAGAGAGAGATTCTATATGTATACATATATATGTACTTAATTATTTCTATGTGTATATATACATGTACTTAATTATTTCCATGTGTTGAGAGAGAGAAAATTGTATCTAGAGAGACATTCTATGTGTTATCACATGCATATCTAGAGATATATACATATGCACTTATTTCTATGTGTTGAGAGAGAGAGAAAATTGTATCATTCTATGTGTATATATACATGTACTTATTTCCATGTTTTTGGTTCGAAAGTGTTTTTGATTCGATTCCAAAGCCTATACCTTATTATTGTTTATCCTTATGAAATATTATGTGTTATTATATTTAATTGGATTTAGTAATTCTATATGTGTTATCACATGTACTTATGTTATGTGCCATAGTAATTCTATCTATGTGTTATCTTGAAGATACAAATGGCTGCTCCGGATGATAACTTGAATGATGACATAATGGCGGATATTATCAACGCCGGCACCAATGCAGATGTAGATGACATGAGTCAGTACTTTACTGATTATGAGGATATCCTAAATATTCCGGTGGTTGAAGATCAATAAATTATCGCGCAAGAAAATACTGGCGAGGTATATTCGATTATCTATCATCTCTTATAGATGCATGCGTACGCATATTTGTTGTTAATCGTTGTGTTTCTACTCATGTAGCCGGTCTCTGGATCTACATCAACCACCGGCAAGAGTAGGAAAGTCCGAGGGCCAAAAAAGCCATTAGAGGACCGTTTCATAATATCAGAATTCGACACCGACACCGACACCGACAAACCATTGGGACCATATGCTCAGACATATGTCAATCAATGTGGGTTCATTGTAAGGGATAGGATCCCAGTTAGTGCTCGTGAATGGAAGCAGAAGATATCCGCTCCTAATGTTAGTTTTGTATCTGATCGTGACAAGAACCTAGCTGGGAGAGATATCACTCAACATTTCACATTACAAGCAGATGATGCTTTGAAGGAGCTAGTGAGGGATTGGACAATGAAGAAGATGGCAATATTGTTCCAGAGTTGGAAGAAGACATTGTATAAAAAATTTATCTTGAAGAATGATACGCCAGATTTTAATGCTAAGGCATTTGTCAAGTTGGAGTCCCATTGGGATGACTTCGTACAATACAAGACATCTCAAGAGAGTGAGGAACGTGTGATGAGGAATCGGTAGAATGCCCGACAGAAGCAATACCATCATCGCATGGGATCAGGTGGTTATAGGAGTGCTATTCCCAAGTGGCAGAACCTAGAAGCAGAGATTACTGCCAAGGGAATCATACCTGAAACAATAGAGAAGAACTGGTCTCAACGCGCGAAGAATTGGTTCTACGCTCATGGGGGAAGCCTAGACCCAGACACTGGCAAGCTAATTTTCGGCCAAAAATTTGAGAGAGCAACACACAGACAAGCTCATGCTAGGGAAGAAGCTGATAGTGGTGTTTTCAAGCCCAATAGAGAGAAGGATGAATTGACATATGCCCTAGAGAATCCTGAACACGGTGGTCGAACAAGAGGCTATGGGGCGGTTCTGTGGCTACAAGCATTTCCAGCAGACAAGGATACCTACAGAAGCCGCCAGAGAAAGAAGGATGAGGAGGCAGACCGAATCCGTGTATTAGAGCAATTTATTAATGAGTCACGACAAGTATTGCTTGAATCACGTGAACGAGAAAAATCTCTTGAGGCAAGAATGCAGGAGGAGATCAAGAGGCAAGTGTAGCTAGCAATGAGTCAAATGCAATCGCAATCAACGCCGAGAGTCACCATTAGCCCCGTTGGTCAGATGAAAAGCAGTTGTGCTTCCATGGAGCTGCCAGTTATTCAAGATGACGCTGGGTTGCGCTTCCCTGTTGATGACATTACTGAGCCTCTAACAACATGTGAGCTGCACATTCCAGATGGTAATAATGCATCAATCATGGTGGCTGTCGGGGTTGTATCTCCAATAGACCGAACGAAGACACCAAGAATCCATAGGTCAGTTATTCAACCTGGATATGCTAGCGTCTCGATCGATAGAGTGCTCAAAGGTTACAGCAATGTTCCTCTTGACATTGAAGGCGGTGATGGGGAGAAGACACTAGGAGAAGTAGAGAAGACATTTATTCAATGGCGCAAACGCTTCATCATCATCCTGGGACACCACCGCTTCCCCTACCTCACCCTAGGTACGAATGAAAGTGAATGAAATATTATTTTCCATTAATTTTATATTGGCTTCAAAAATAATTGACTCACAACTGGTTTTTGTAGCAGGGTCTCCCCCCAGCCTAGCCCAATCATTCATTCCCCATCTCATCACAGCGTCGCGGGGGCGAGACGACTTCATCCCCACGGCGATCTCCAACTCCTACACTAGCCCCATCGCCTCCACAATGATCTCCAACTCCTACACCGGCCCCACCGCCTCCACAACGATCTCCAACGCCTCCACACCGGTCTCCAACACCGGCCTCATCGCCTCCACGCCGATCTCCAACACCTCCCCCACAGCGACGCACTACAGAGACGTCTAAGGTCCCAGCGGCAAAGAAGACCCCGAAAAAAGAGTTATTTCTCAAGAAATACTTTCTAAAAAGACTGATGAGCAAATAGCAGCTGAAGAAGACAAAAAAGTGAAAGATTTTTTTATAGATATCCAAAAGCAGAGACAAGCGAAGCTTAAGGAGAAGTCGTACTTTTACATACCACGAGATCTGCTGAGGCAGAAGGTCGAAGCTCACAAGAAAAAGATGCTTAAACTTCATAAGCCTCCGCCACTATCAGACTATGACCGCTCCCTTGTGAAGTCACATGATGCAGATAAGAAAAGGAAAAGAGCATCAGGGAAGGATGTCCCACAGCTCGGACAACAAAAGCAACCAATGCAAAAATCTTGTTGTTGCTAATGAATATGGTTCCAACATAGAAGTCTATCGACCAGACAACTCTGGAGAAGTGTCGGTTCAAGACCTTAATGTTTTTTTTGAACTAACTGGTTTAACCTTGGATCAATTGATGGGTAAAGCTCCAATCCAGAACCTGAAAGTTGATACCTGAGGAAGACTTATAAATTTGGCAAAAGTCTGTACAACCCTGCAGCTCTGAATGAATTGGGTACGTAAATGTACTTGCTCAACAAGTGGTACATGCAGGCGTGTGGCAGGGGTGAGGAGTGGATCTTTGTCAGATTTAGAGACCATCATTACTTCCGTGGCGATGACATCTTACATATTAGTTTCGAAGAATTGCATCAACTATACCACATGGACACTCTGGACAAATCAATCATTAGCTCCTTTTGTTTGTAAGTGATTCGTACTTTTATTTAATAAACTCACTTCCATGCGTACATGTATATAATTATCCTTACATGTAACTTATATTTATATATAGATTCCAGATGTCAGAGCTCTAAAGAATACAAGATACCAGTGTTGGCTTCATTGATCCTTATATCGTATTCAAAACCGATATTATTGCCAAGGAGCAGTGGGTATCTGAAGCACAGAAGAATATCATGAGGTTCTTCATGAAGCAGCACGACAAGACAACAATACTTTTCCCGTATAACTTTGAGTAAGTGTTAATAATAATGTAGTCTACACATTTTATGTAATATCAATACAACTTATATACATGTACGTGTGTGTATAAACCAATGCAGGTTTCACTGCATACTCATTGTCATTGAGTTAAACTCAAGTCGGTTAGTAATCTTGGACTCGTTGAGAAACGAGCGGGCACTATACCAAGATATGATAGACATTATCCAGGGGTAATTTTGATCTCTCGCGCACAACTATTATTGAATAGACTTTGCCATAATTTATTAACGATCGTATATTATTGGTCGCACAGGGTTTGGAAAGAGTTTATTCGGCAACACCGCAAGAATTGCAAGGCACCACTTAATGTAGTTGAAATACTAGTAAGTTGTACTATATATACTTGCCCACGTGTTTAATTACTATATCGTACTTCAATTTACGTGTAAGATGATGAGAATAATCTTCTTCTCGTACAGTGGTGTTTGCGGCAGCAACCAGGTAATAACTTGTGTGGATACTACGTTTGTGAATTTATCACTGCACACATAAGAAGAACTCCTGAAGATGTCCTCAGAGTACGTATATATCAATTTTTTATTTATTTTTAAATGAATATATATATATGTATTAATATTTTTCCTTTTATTTCAAATGTAAGACTGAATGGTTGAAACAAAGGGTCATGCAAAAAGACCATCTGAAAGTAGTTCAAGAGTCAATAGCAAGATTTCTTCTAGAAAAAGTGCTAAATCCCAACGGCGAGTTCTACTTTGATCCTAAGGAATAAATGATGTAAATTAAATGTTTATTGATATCGTTATTTTCGAGAACAAAATTATGAAAGTGTTGTATATATACATATATATCTATAATATATATAGTTTCATACTTTATTCGAATATAATAATGCTCGAGATGAGAATTAGATATAATTATATGCGTGCGTGTATTTATATTAGCAGTGTAGAATACGTACATAAAAACATATTATATATTAAATAAATATGTGTAACTGAACTGAAAACAAATTAAACAAAAAAAAAAGAAAAGGAACCTTTAATCCCGGCTCGATGACCCGGGACTGAAGGTTGCACCTTTAGTCCCGGGATCGTTGTCCCGGCGCGGTAACCGGGACTAAAGGCCGTTACCGCCCGGGACAATAAGGCCATCCTATGGTAGTGGGGGCCTCACGTGTGATTGAGGCATTGATGAAAATAAGGGTCTGCAAAAGTTTTGATCTGCAAATCGATGGTTGGCCTTACATCGTCCAAGGTCAGGTTGCCTGAAATAGGACACACCAAGTGAAGTGTACCTTGGTTTTTAATGCACTGCTCTGATACTGGTGCTTAAACTAATTCAGGTGTCCAACACTACTGGAAAGTGAAATTTCCCTGTCAGTACGAAACTGACAGGAAAATACGAAATATTGACAGAACATAAGCGTTAGAGATAGAAAAAGTGTCTGTGAGTGAACCAATTTCTCTTTAAGTAAAATTCTAGGCCACCAGGTCTAGAATTCCTTCGCACACCAGGTCTGGAATTCTATCCCTATCACACGCTGATGACAAGACAAAATACATTTTCCGGTTTAGTAATGAATTCTCTATCGACCATAAATAAAATGGTTTTCCTTGACAGTAAGCCCTTAGACATGAAAATTGTCCACACAGATACCTCATTTATTTACAAATTCGTGAAGTAACTCATACATGGTCATGGTACTCATTCATTTAGTACATGCAACAACTACATATATGAGACATGATTCCATAAAATTTTCAACTAGAAAATAAATGTAACATCAGTCCACATGACTTACATACAAATAAGATGCCCACAATCAGCATCAACCGAAACCTAAATTAAGATGTTGATAGGTTTGTTACCAACACAGAAGTGACATGACTTCCTAAAAGCAAGTATTAGTTTCGCAACTCCACCATTACTTCCTACTCCCTCTGTCCCACAAAGAATTAATGTAATTCTAGCATAGTGTCATATTTTAGTATCTTAAGTTTGACCAATTATAGATAAAAAATTATTAACAATTATGATACTAAACAAATACCATTAGATTAAGTACAAAATGTATTTTCATAATAAATTAATTTGGAGCCATAAATGTGAATATTATTCATTAGAAACTTGGTCAAACATAAACCATTTTAGATGGCACGCAACTCGTAGTTGCATTCTTTTTGGGACAGAGGTAGTAGTTGTTATGCCTTCCCAAAAGCTAGCATTAGCTTCTTGGTTCCACAATTCACTTCGGATTTTAGTTGAGCTCTCACACTACTACAGATATGTCATCACCGCTGCCTCAGAAATCATCATCATCGTTGATTTTGCATGTCGACAGTGATAGTGGGCGTTGATCTGAATCGACACCACCGTCGGTTTGAAACGACGTTGAAAACCTAAAAACGATTGCACCCGCTGCTGCGCATTTGCGAGTCATCCGTGCCCAACACCCATCGGCATTGTCACCTACCGATCTCGCATTGTCGCCCACCGAGCTCAAGCCCGCACCCGCCTGCGTTGTCGGCAGTCGTCCACGCTGTCACCACTGAGTTGTCACATAGATCCAGTCCGCGCCTCGCCAGTGGCACTGCTAGGCCATGGTAGAGGGGCCGTCCTGGATCTGCAGCGCCAGCCGAGGGGAGAGGAGGTGGTGAGTGGCGAATCTACAACGCCGACATAGGAGGAGTGCCGACAAATGGGAGGGAGGAGAGGTGCAACAGCTGCTATGGGGAGGAGGGGCGCGAGCCTAGGAGTCAGGGGAGAGAGAGAGAGGGGCAAGTGGGTGAGCAAGGAGAGAGAGATGGTAACGGGTTGGGTTAGGGTTTTCATGTATATATACTTGGGGACAATTTTCATAGCCAGTTTGTGGCTCGAACTGACACTGAAAATCATTATCACTGCCACAGCCTCCAAGTAGTAATGAACCGGCGGTGATAATGTATCGCTGCTGGTTTAAATAGAACCAGCGGTGAAAGTAGGTTAGGGAAAAAATAATTTTTGTAATAGTGTCTATAAGGAAAATGGACCCTAGGCCCATTTACTTTGGATTTTGGTGTTTGATGACCAACACAACCAAATTAGACTAATGAATTTACAAGTGATTGTTTTGTAGTTCAACAGGGTGCAAGACGTGACTTGGACGAAAGTGACATGATGATCCGATGATCAACACCTTAAGCAAGACCCTAGAAGCACAAAAGATCTTCCAAGATATCAAGCAAAGTCCAAGCACGAAGTTAGGAACCAAGCCAGACGCAAGATCGTGAAGAAACGAGCTTCACAAAGGTGACTGGACGCAGCCCTAATAAGGATCGAACGCATCCGATTAGTTGCTCAGCAACACCAGACGTCGGCAGCTATGACCGGACGCTGAGCGAAGCAGTGACTAGACGCATCGGTTACACTGTTCATCGTCACGGAAATGTTTTCAGCGTGACCGGACGCAACGGCACTGGACGACCGGACGCACGAAGTGCAGCGTCCGATCGTTTCTAAAGAGGTTCCAGAGCGGCGCCAGCGCAACCGGACACGTTCGGTTGATGATGACCGGACTCTGAGCCGAGTCCGATCAACACGCGCGCTCCAACGGTCGGGACAACCGGACGCGTCCGGTCAGGACGTGATCAGCATCCGGTCAGTAGCAGAAAGTTGGGTTTCGTCCCCAATGGCTACTTTTTCAGTGGGGCTTATAAATATACCCCTCAACCGACCATTTGAGTTGAGTGTGGAGCTGAGGAAACATACAAGGGTGTTAATACACCATTTTAGTGATCTCCACTTGCATAGTGCTTAGTGATTCGTTAGGTGATTAGCGTAGGTGCTTTGCGAAGTACTTAGGTTGATTAGACCACCTCTTATGCGCTTGCTCTAGGTTTAGGCCTAGTATTTAGTGAGGTTTGCATACCTTTTACCACTCGGTGCTTGCGCACATCATTGTTGTACGTTGGAGGGGCTTGTAGTCTTACGAGATCACACCAACCGCGTTTGTGGTGTCGCCGCCACCGTGTACCGATGGGAACAAGGCCCGCGGCGTTTTGACCGGAAGCTTGATAGTGAAGACGGCGGGGAGCGGTCGGGAGAGGCTTGCCGGAAGGTACACCAGAGACTCACTTGCGCGTGGGGAAGGTCCGGAGCTATCCACGGAGTTACTCGACCGGGAGCTTGGCCCTTGCGAGGGATTCCTTGCGAGGGGCTCCAACGAGGACTAGGGGGAAGCTTGCGCGCTTCTCGATACCTCGGTAAAAATACCAGAGTCATCGACGGGAGTTTGCATATCTCTACCTTACTCTTTAGCTTCTGCATTTACATTGTTTGTATAACTCCTTTTGTGGTAGAGATAGCAATACACTAGCAAAAACCATAGTTGCACATTTAGATAGTTTATCTTTTGTATAGGTTTTTGTTAAGGTAGAACAAGAGGTCATATTTTAGAGTTAGAATTTTTAAGTTGTCTAATTCATCCCTCCTTAGACGTCACGGTCGCTTTCAGTGTCGAGTTCATTCTTTGCTTGGCTCGTTGATGGCCATCGCACTAGCTAGCATCCACCGACTACAGCTCACAGTACCATGAAGAGAAAAAGACCACTTTGGTTAGTTGAACAAAGTCATGGTGTTGATAGCATGCACTCTTTGAATTCTTCGATACGGTACTTCCTCTGTCTTTGAGTAAATCAATTTCTAAATTTGTCTAAAGTCAAACACTTAATGTTTGATCGAATTTATAGAAAGAAGTACAAATATTTGTGATACCAAATGAGTATATTATTAAAATAAAGTTTATGATGTATCTAATGATACTAATTTAGTATCATATAAATCTTAGCACTCTTTTCTATAGATTCGGTTGATTTAGTCATGGACGGAGTAAGTATTATATTAGTGGATACAAAAAAGGCACTTACAAGAGCTTTGCTCGGAGGAACCAAACAATGTCTTCTGCCGTAGGTTCCATTCCTCTATGTTCAGACGCGACTCGATCTGTCACCATCCTGCACAATATAAAAATGAATAAGAATGTCTATTTCAACATGTAATCACATTAGTCGAAGTAATATAAGTGCCAAAGAAAATGAACAAATATGAACTTTGGTCTCATTTTCACCAAATATAATCGCATGTCCAAAATAACCAGGTTTTAAGTTATCACTTCCAATAGTTGAAGACTTGAAGGATCATACTAACTAAAATAAATGATACATGTTCAATTCAACATGATAAAATTTAAATGATATTCCTTCCATTCCAAAATCACCGTAAATCATTCTGACTATTCTAGATACTTAGTTTTTGTTACCCACTTAGATATGCATATATAGATATATAGTAAAAACTATAAATATATAAAAGGCACAACGACAACTTAGAACGGAGAGAGTACATATTTTATTCCGACCAATGTGGAGTTGACTTGAAAACCACCAGGAGATCGTATACGAATAGGAAAACCAGTAAACTTGTTCAAAATGTTGACCAAGACCAGTCTACTTGCTACTGATTTTTTGGGCCATATAATATTAAATGACTATGGAGTTCATTAAATGTTTTCCCTGAATTTTTCATAATTTAACGGGAGGCTGACTTGAAAACCACCTGCAGGAGATCGTGTATACCAATAGGAAAGTCAGTAAACTTGTTCAAGATGTTGACCAAGACCAGTCCAGTTGCTACTTTTTTTTTGCAATATAATACTCAATGGCTGCTCGGAGTTCACTATATCTTTTCGCTTAAATTTATTTTATTATTCAACAGCTTTATTCTTCTAACAGTGGCCGGTGGGTGATATGGACAGAGATAAAGCGTGACCCGTCGCGCGATCCACGACCCGGTACCACCCTTCGTCTTCCTCCTCATGCTCGCACTCGTCCTCGCTCCACCCCCGCCTCCTCCCTTGCCGCCCCTGGCCAGCGGCTGCATCGCTGCCGGCGTGCCGCCCGCCTCCCGCCCCTGTCTCCACCATTGGTAGAGCTATATTCAAGGATGTGGGTGCGGCCACACCCACGCAAATTTAAAATCACAGCAGAAAGAGTCAAATTTTCACCATATTTGCACCCTCATATTATAGATCAGTGCACCCACAAGGCAAGATGCACCCCTTCGAATTTGCTCTAGCTCCGCTCCTAGCCTCCGCAACTCGACCCTGCCCTCCTCTAACCTCCACCACGACGCACCTCCGTCGTAGTCATCCTCGCCCCGCCCCCACCACCGGCGGCCAGTGGCGAGACGCCTCGCCGCACCACCGACCTCCCGCCCCTGCCCCCTCGGACCCCGCCCACCCTAAACCCTGAGCGCCAGCGAGCTCCGCCGTGACGCCCCCGCCACCAGCCCTGCCACGACTCCTCCGCCGCCAACCCTGCCCAACCACCGTCCCTCGCCACCACAGCGGGCAGCGCCCCCGCCGCCATCTCGCCCGCCTCCACCGCCGTGTCGTGGCCGCCTCCTCCCAAACCCCCTTCTAAGCCCGCCAGGGAATGGAACCCTAACCCCGCCACCGCCAGAACCCTAATTGCCGCCATCTTCTTCTTCGTCTCCGGCGCGGGCATGGGCGGGAGGAAGAGCATGGGAGGCAGAGGGAGACACACGAGCGGGGTTGCGCCGTCGTGCGACCCATCTCTTAATAAAATTTGTGGGGTGATATACCCATCAACGAGATATTTGTGTTGACTTTATTATTGGATCTTTCTGCTCAAGTATTTTAGTGCTCATATATAATCATAGGGATAGAACGTGCCTGTTTATAGCCAGTATATACGTCTGTGCTACAATTTTAAATATTTTTTTCTATAGTAGGACCCATTACATGTGTTTACAGCTAAAATGTATAGGAGTGCGTTTATAGCGAGCATGTACGTCTGTGCTACAATTTTAAATATTTTTTTTCCTTGCAGTGTGTTTATTCTCTCATACTTCCTCCATTCTAAATTGTAAATCGTTCTAGCTTTTCTAAATACATAATGTTATTATACATCTAAATATATATTATGTCTAAATGTATCGCAAAAGCTATTCCTATGTATCTAGAAAGTCAGAACCACTTAGACCATGTTTAGTACAGCTCTCCTTCACTAGTAGAGTAGTTTCTTAATTTGTCTTCGCCTCCAGGAGCAGCTCCACAGTAGAGCTAAAAGTGTTTTAATTGGGCATGTTTGGTAGAGCTCCAGATCTAAAAAAACAGCTCCAGATCCACGGACCTGCGCAGCTCCACCGTAGAGCAGCTTCACCGTGGATCTGAGATCCCGAAAAATGTTTGGTATAGCTCCAGGTTTCCTTCCATCTCACTGCCATCTAGGGTCCACGCATCAGTATCCTCTTCCTCACAGGATTTTCTTCCCCGTTGAGCAGGAGGACCGGACCCGCGGCCATGGCCGGACACGGCTTCGGCGGGCGCATCCACGGCCGGGCGTGGCCACAACCATGGCGCGCGGGGAGGGGCGGAGCGCGGCCTCGGCTGGGAGGGGCGGGGCCAGCCGAGCGCTACTCACGGCTAGGGCGAGCTGGAAAGGGCGTGACTGGCCTGGGGCGGCTAGGGTTGGGGCTTCGACGAGCGAGTGCGAGGAGGGGCGGCGCGGGCAGGGCTCCGACGGGCGAGTGCTGCCTCGCCGGCGAGCAGGTGGCTAGCGGCGAGCCACTGCCGAGCATGGCCACAGCCAGGGGAGGGCCGCGCGGTGGCCAGGGAAGGCCGAGCGAGGGCGTGGTGGCCAGTCACGGTGAAGAATAGTCGCAACTAGAGAAAGAGAAGAAACTCGCGACCGGAGAAAGAGAAGGAAAAATAGAACGAACCAGTCATTTTCCACTTACTAGTGGCAATGGTGGGTAATTTCTCCTAACTCCATCAAACTTAGATTTGGTAGAGCACCCCTTAAGGTGCTCCAAAAAAATCCATGGATCTGGGGGGAAGATTCACCGTTTTGGTGGGGAATATCTGCGGTGGAGCTGCGGGAGCTGGGAACGTTTGGCTAGAAAATTTTGAAATGGAGCTGTTTTTGTGGATCTGGAGCTACGTGGAGCTTTGCCAAACAGGCCCCGTTTGGTAAAATAGCTCCCTATAGAACATGAAAAGGATAAAACATCCATAATACCCTTATCTTTTTCCCAAATTTCTCCCAGACAAAGATGGAGAGCGGAATTGGCTCTCTAGAGCGCGCACATGATATAGAAAGTTGTTAGAGGATGAAAAAGATATAGATAGCAATTTTATTCAAATGGCTCTCAAGTGATAATTTAGAAAGTAAGTTTAAGAAAACCTCTTGAAGATGCTCTTAACATTTTGAAATTGAGTGGCTTCTAACCGATATTGACCCAACCTCTCATTTGACTTGAATAGCAATTATTAGCTCTGGCGTGTAAAGACGGATTATTGTGAAGAAGATCTAACTTGAAGGTATCCTATCTAGCAATTAACTACGTAGGTAGCAATCTATAAATGTGGTTCATAAACACTAGCAAACCACCTCAAAGGCTCTTCCTTTCAGGCCTTTAGTTCCTCCCCTAAAGTTTAGACTCTATCACATCGGATATTTAACATATGCGTGGAGTATGAAATATAGACTAAAAAAATAACTAATTGTACAGATTGTGACTAATTTACGAGACGAATATTTTTAAGCCTAAGCAGGCCATGATTCGACAACGTGGTGCTACAGTAAATCTACAGTGAGCATGTGCTACTGACGGCTTGCTTAGGCTTAATAGATTCGTCTCGGTGGAGTACTGGGGACTCCTATAATTTGTTTTATTTTTACTATTCGAACACTTCCATGTAACACCTCAATGTGACAACCGTTGTCACCCTAAATATCCCTAATATCCCTAGTAACAACTGAGGCAGCCCGTCACCATGCTTCCCTAAGAGCTCAAGCAGCAGCTCTTCGATGGAAATCTACCATCAAAGGCAACTCTACAGCTCTGAGTTCTTGGAGGTCTGACATTCCACCATGCAACTGGACCGGCATCACGTGTGGTGATTTAAGCCATGCACCTAGAACATTTGTTATCAACAGAATCTCCCTCAGAGGGGCTGGAATTGTTGGGCGGCTGGACACGCTTGACCTTCTCTCTTTACCCTAACTACTACAGAAATGAGATCTAGTCCCGGTTGGGAACTAGCTCTACTCCCGGTTTCCCAATCGGGACTAGCAATCTGGAACTAAAGGTGTTGTTCTTTAGTCCCGGTTTGCCACAACCGGGACTAAAGATCCTCCTAGCTTTAAAAAAAATTAATGCCTCCCACCACTATGCTCCATAAGATTCGAACCCAAGACCTCATGCACTGCTTCGTCCATAGCTTACCACCCCACCTACACAACACATCTAACAATGGATGTGATGCTTTCCTTTTGAACTAACCCATCGGAGGACCTTTAGTCCCGGTTGGTGTCCTTTAGTCCGGATTGATGTTACCAACCGGAACTAAAGGGTCTACCTTTAGTCTAGGTTGGTATTACCAACCGGGACTAAATGTTGGAGGACTTTTAGTCCCGGTTGGTGGCTCCAATCGGGAGTAAAGGTACACCTTTAGTCCCGGTTGGTGTCTCCAACCGGGACTAAAGGTCCCCTGCCACTATGCCAAGCGCAGTAGCCGTTGGGTAGGGACCTTTAGTTCCGATTGGAGACACCAACCGGGACTAAAGACCTCTCTAGTTCCGGGGGCGAAAAATGCCGAGGCTAATGCCAAATTAGGACATCGTTCTAAAGTCTGTTCTCTAGTTATATCACCAGCCTTGACCTCAGCAGCAATACCATCTCAGGCCCAATTCCGCCAACCATCGGTTCTCTCCAAGCACTGTCCATCCTCGACCTCTCTAGTTGCCACCTCGAAGGAAGCATACCTTCAACAGTCAGTAACCTCACCATGCTTAGAGGTATGTACTTGTACAATAACCTACTCTCTGGTCCAATCCCTGAAGAGTTGGGAATTCTCCCTCTTTTGGTGCATTTGGATATTTCTAGCAATAAATTGACTGGACCTATTCCACCAAACATTGCGAATCTCACTAGTCTATCTTATATGGTTCTCTCATACAATAATCTTACTGGTTCAATTCCCAAAGAGATTGGACGCCTTGAGCAACTTGTTTCCTTTGATGTTTCTCACAATCTCCTTACGGGGTTCATCCCTTCCACTATTGCAAACATGACTGGCTTGCAAACTCTGATGCTACAAGTGAATAGCTTAGGTGACACCATCCTTGACAATGTTAAGCATCTTCTTAATCTTCAAGTTTTGAATATCCACCACAATGAGTTTAGTGGATCAATTCCTTCCAGTCTCGGAAATCTCTCCAACCTTGTGCAACTTAACCTTGGATATAATAATTTTACCGGTTTGATTCCTCCAAGTATAGGGCATTTGTCTAATCTCTTTTTTCTTAGCATGGCCAGTAACCCACTACATGGAACCATCCCTCTGGAACTAGGGAATCTAACAAACTTGCAGTATATTTGGATCTACTTTACTCATATATCTGGATCGGTACCTGAGAGTCTTGGGAACCTGCAAAACATGTTGGATATACGGCTATTTGCTAACCTACCTCCAGCGCTTGAAAACCTTACCAATATGGTATTTGCTGATTTTTCCAACAATAGCTTCACAGGGAATTTGACAAATCTATGCCAAGGGAAAACGTTGCAACACCTCAATTTTTGGTTGAATATGCTTCATGGTTTTGTTCCAGATAGCATCAAGCACTGCACAAGCTTAGAGTTTCTCAGCTTCTCAAACAACCAATTAAAGGGAGATTTATCACAGCATTTTGGAACGTACCCACACCTTATCACCCTTGATTTAAGCACAAACAACTTTGGATATCTCTCGCCAAATTGGGCATCAAGCCATAATTTTGAAACTATGTGGATTTTTGAAACCCTGGTCAATGGAACCATACCTTCGGAGTTGTCCAAACTAACAAATCTTAGAGACCTACGTCTCCACAAAAATAGGTTAAATGGTGAGATATCACCAGAGATTGGTAATATGAGAAACCTCTATTGGTTGGATTTAAGTGGAAATCAACTATCTGGGAGGGTCCCTTCAGAGATTGGCCGGCTAAATGATCTTCAGTTTCTAGATTTGTCTACCAACCAACTTAATGGAACAATACCTCGGGAACTTGCAGAATGTCAAAAACTAATTTCAGTTAAGTTGAATGACAACAACTTAACTGGGAACCTTCTTGGAGTCATTGGAAGTATGGCAAACTTAGCTGGGCTAGATCTGAGCAAGAATAATCTTAATGGGTCATTACCCCCAGAACTAGGGAATCTAAACATGCTTGGATCACTCAACCTTTCTCACAATCGATTCAGTGGAGTATTACCATCCTCCATAGAACGTATGAAAAGATTGGTTATACTTGATGTGTCATACAACAATTTGGAAGGTCCTGTTCCAAAGGGATTCCAGAATGCTTCGGTAAGTTGGTTCATCCACAATATGGGTCTGTGTGGTGACTATATTGGTTTGCCACCATGTTATTCACCCCCAACACACAATAGCAGGAAGAAACACCAAAAAATTGTAATAGCAATTGGGATTCTTCTACTTGCTAGTGTGCTATCAGGAATCACAATTTTCTACATTCGACGGAAGAGAAAACCTGAAGACACATCTACCACGATTGGCAGAGATGTATTCTCTATCTGGAACTTTGATGGAAGAATAGTATTTGATGATATTATTAATGCCACTGAAAACTTTGATGAGAAATATTGTGTCGGAGCAGGAGGTTGTGGTAGTGTCTACAGAGCACAGATACAGACTGGTAGAGTGTTTGCTGTAAAGATGCTACACTCATCTGGGGAAATGGTGGATGATGCAACATTTTGTCATGAAATTGAAATATTGATGAAGATACGGCACCGCAACATCGTCAAACTGTATGGTTTCTGTTCACACAGACGGTTCAAAATTTTCGTTTATGATTATATTGAGAGAGGAAGTCTGGCCACCGTCCTCCGTTGAAAGCATCTAGACCTCTAGTTGGGTTTCGGTAATTAATAACAATACATGATTACTGTGACTAACGTGTGTTTTGTAGAGGCAATTAAGTTAGGTCACGGTAATGGAGATCGATTGGGCAATCACGGTGGTCATGCCCCTACGATGGAAATCGTTTCGGTTTCAAAGGATGGACGACAAGGTTAAGGAAGGACTAGTTCTAAGTGTCATTTGGAGTTGAAGAGACACTTAGAGTAGTTTAGGACTTTGTTTTTTCTTTGGCCGTACTATTAAGGGGGTATGGACAGGTAGCTTGATCTAGGTGAGTCTAGTGGGTTAGGTGTGGTGCACACTTACTAAAACTAGCGCTAGGTAGCTCCAAAATAACCCTTAGATCCAATAGAGCAAACTTCATTCACATATGATCGAGAGTTGGAAGTGAATGGAGAGTCAAATACTGACCGGACGCTGGCTCCGGTGTGACCGGACGCTGGCTCAGGGTCCGGTCAGTTTATTTGACCGAGATGTTTTCGTCTGGTGCGACCGGACGCTAAGAGGTCAAGTGACCGGACGCTGAGGGTCAGCGTCCGGTCGACTCCAGTAAGGTTCCAGAGAGGGAAAATCTCGACCGGACGCGTCCGGTCAGTGCTGACCGGACGCTGGCCAGCGTTCGGTCACACTGTAAACACTGGAGTTCAGGGTAAACTGACCGGCGCGTCCGGTCAACATGACCGGAGCGTCCGGTCACCCCGCAGAGGCACATAACGGTTTGTTTTTCAGCCCATGTTATAAATACCACCTCCATTCGTGTGTGGGGGTACTTTTGCTCATTCAAACAGCTGAGAAACACGTTTGAGAGTGCCAAGAAGAGCAAGGTCATAGTGAGGTGATTGAGATTTGAGAATACCAAAGAGAGCCCTCATTAGTGAAGCAAGAGTAGCAAAGTGTGCATCCACCCTTCTCATTAGGCTTGTCGTGGTCAAGTGAGAGTTCGTGCTTGTTACTCTTTGTGATCGCCATCACCTAGACGGCTTGGTGGTGATTGGGAGTTTAGTGATCATCCGGCGGAGCTTGTGGGTGACCCAACTCAAGTTGTGAGCGGTTGTGGGTGATTCACCGCGATGGAGTGTCAAAGAATTGAACCCGTAGAGAGCACTTGATCCTTGCGCGGATCAAGGGGGAGCTACACCCTTGCGCGGGTGCTCCAACGAGGACTAGTGGGGAGTGGCGACTCTCCGATACCTCGGCAAAACATCGCCGCGTTCCTTCTCCTCTCTTTACTTTAAGCATTTACTTTGAGCAATTCAATACTTGTCATTTACATTCCTAGAATTGCCATGCTAGAGTAGGATTAGAACTTAGAGTGCTAAACTTTTGTGCGTTAGATCAATAGAAACACTTTCTAGGCACAAGGGGTTAATTGGGCTAACCATAGGATTTGATTATTGCAAAGAAATTTGTAATTAGCCCAATTCACCCCCCCCCCTCTTGGGCATCTTGATCCTTTCAACTGGTATCAGAGCCTCGTGCTCACGTATTTAGGCTTAACCGCCTAGAGCAAGATGTCTCACGGGGATGGACCTCCTCCTATCTTTGAGGGAGATAATTTTCCTTATTGGAAAAATCGCATGGAGGCGTATCTAGAAGCTCTAGATGTTGGTATTCTTAGAGCCGTCTCACAAGGCTTCCCAAAACCTCAGGATGCTACTCACCTACAAAGCGATGATATGAATTATGAGAAGTGGAATGCAAAGGCTCAAAACACCATCTTTAGAGGCCTTTGCAAAGATATGTTCAATCGGGTGAGGAACCACAAAGACGCCCATGCACTATGGTCAGACGTTTCTGCGCTCTATGAGGGAACTAAGAGTGAGCGTGAGGAACGCTATCATCTTGTCATGAAAAAGCTCAACTTTTTGAAATACTTCCTAAAGAATGTGTTAATGAGATGTATTCACGTTTGAATGTTCTTGTAGAGGAAGTCAATGGGCTTGGACTCACTCAAATGCAACCATCCAATGTTGTAAGAAAGATCTTGAGTGTCCTCCCCATTGATAAATATGGACATATTGTGACCGTGCTTCATCAAGGTAATCTTTCCACCACTACACCGACACAAATCTTGGGAAAGATCAATGCTCATGAGATGTACATGCATATCACGCCACAAGATGGCTCATCCTCTACCAAGAAGAAAGATAAGGACTTAGCATTCAAAGCTAGCCAAGAGAAGGGTAAAGCGAGACTTGAGTATGAGAGCTCAAGTAATGATGAAGTTGATGATGAAAGTCTTGCTCTCATGGTGAAAAAGACTGCCAAGATGCTAAAGAAGCTCAACAAGAGTGGCATCAAGTTTGATGGCAAGAAGAAGAAGTTCTTCACTAGCTCTAGAAGAAAGCCAATCTCCAAGATGGATTGCTTCAATTGTGGAGAACTTGGTCATCTAGCACACCAATGCACTAAGCCCAAGAAAGACAAGTTCAAGAACAAATACAAGGGCAAGAAAGATGACTCAAGTAATGAAGAAGAAGAAGAGAAGAAGAAGAACAAGCCATACAAGAAGAGAGATGGCAAGAAGGACTTCCACAATAAGAAAAAGAGTGGAAAGGCATACATTGTCGGTGATTGGCTCACGGACATTGATTCATCTAGTGCCTCATCCAATGATGATACTAACAACGAGAAGGTGGTCGCAATTGTTATTAACTCTTCATCATCTTCACTGCCACCACCGCCATCATCCTCTACACACCTATGCCTTATGGCTAAGGGTGACAGCAAGGTATCTAATAATAATGATAGTAGTGATGATGAGCATGCTAGTGATGATGATAGCGATAGTGATGATGATGAATATGAATCACCTTCTTATGATGATCTTGCTAGATTGCTAAAACAATACACTAAGATCATTATAAAAACTAAAGCTAAAAATGAAAAGCTAGAAGCTAAAAATGATTCTCTTTTAGCCAAATGTGATATAGAGGAAAAAGCTAGTGTTGAGTTTAAAGAAGCAAATGATGCTATATCATCCAAACTCAAGGAGCTCAAATCTTCTAAGAAAGAGCTTAAAGAAAAACATAATAAACTTGAGAGGACACATAATGAGCTCATCACTAGCCACAACAAGCTAAGAGAAGAATATACTACTCTTAAGGTTAATCATGATAATCTTGTTATTGCTCAAGAATTCTTATCCAATGAGCCACATGATGCTACTAACGATGTTGTTAAGATTGATATAGCTACATCATATGATGACTTGATTATTGAGAGCATTGAGCAAAGTTCTAGTAGCAAGGGCAAGCAAGTGGTTGAAGCCGATGATTATGATGAGTTTGTCAAGCTCAAGAATGATAATGAAAAGCTCAAGAAATATCTTGAAGAACTCAAAACCACCAAGTCTATTGTGCTATAAACTATTATTCATGATGATGGTTTGATGCTTGAGAATGAGAAGCTCAAAGATAAGAACAAGAAGCTCAAGGAAGAGAAAAACAATGATGCTCTCAAGGAAGAAAACAAGAAGCTCAAGTTAGAGAAAGAGCATCTTAAGATTGGATTGAGCAAGTTCACTAGAGGCAAGCATCTTCAAAGTGAGCTACTAATGAACACCATCATGAAGATGGATAGAAGTGGCATTGGGTACTTAGCAAACCAAGAAAAGAAGGCTCAAGCTCAACAACAACATAAGTCCAAGCCAAAGCCAAAGAGATGTTTTGAGTGTGGACAAGAAGGCCACTTTGCTTATAAGTGCCAAACTCCACCACCACAACCCTTGCCCAAGCATGCTAGACCTTTTGCCTTCAATGCTCACTACATGCTTAGAAAAGATTCTAGTGGAAAGATGAAAGTGGTGTTCTTAGGACCTCCCAACAAGAATAGGCCTAAAAAAATTTGGGTTGCAAAGTCACTTGTTGAGAAGGTGAAGGGCCCTCAACAAGTTTGGGTTCCTAAAGCTTGATCTTTTGTGTGTAGATGAACTATAAGACCGGTAGAAGTTATTGAATTATTGATAGTGGTTGCACACAACATATGACCGGTGATCCTCGTATGTTCACCTCACTAGATGAAGAAGTAGATGGACAAGAAAGAATCACATTTGGAGATAACTCAAAGGGCAAGGTCAAAGGATTGGGTAAAGTGGCCATATCAAATGATCATTCCATCTTCAATGTGCTATATGTTGTTTCATTGAGTTTCAACTTGCTATCCATTGGACAATTGTATGATCTTGGCTTCCAATGCTTGTTTACTGAGAAGGATGTTGTTGTATCTAAGAAGGATGATGATCATGTGATATTCAAAGGATTTAGATACAACAACCTATATCTAGTAGACTTCACCTCCGAAGATACAAACTTAAAAACATGTCTATTCACTAAAACAACACTTGGGTGGCTATGGCATAGAAGACTTGCTCATGTTGGGATGAGCTCACTTAAGAAGCTAACGAAGAATGATTTGGTGAGAGGGTTGAAGGATGTGAAGTTTGAGAAGGACAAGCTTTGTAGTGCATGTCAAGCCGGCAAGCAAGTTGTAAATACCCATCCAACAAAAGCTTTTATGTCAACCGCAAGAGTGCTAGAACTCCTTCATATGAATTTATTTGGACCAACAACATACAAGAGTTTGGGAGGAAATCTTTATTGTCTTATGATTGTTGATGACTATTCAAGGTATACATGGGTATTCTTCCTTTATGACAAATCCGAAGTTGCATCTTATTTCAAGAAGTTTGCCAAGAGAGCACAAAATGAATTTGAAGTGAAGCTTAAGAAGATAAGAAGTGACAATGGGAAGGAATTTGACAACACAAACATAGAAGCCTATTGTGATGAAGTTGGTATCAAGCATGAGGTCTCCGCAACATATACTCCTCAACAAAATGGTGTAGTTGAGAGGAAGAACCGGACATTGATCACTCTTGCAAGAACAATGCTTGATGAGTATAACACCTCCGAAGCTCTATGGGCGGAAGCTATCAACACCGCATGCTATGCATCAAATCGCCTATTCCTTCAAAAGTTTCTTGGCAAGACATCTTATGAGTTGCTCAATGGGAAGAAGTCGGACGTCTCCTTTAGGGTGTTTGGTTACAAATGCTACATCTACAAGAAGCGGCAACACCTGGGGAAGTTTCAAAGACGTTGTGATATTGGTTTTCTTATTGGTTACTCATCAAAGTCTAAAGCATATAGAGTATTTAATCATACCACCGACTTGGTTGAAGAAATATATGATGTGGAATTTAATGAATCTAATGGCTCCCAAGGAGCACATGAGAATCTTGATGATGTAGGTGATGAACCATTGAGGGAGGCTATGAAGAACATTCCGGATGGAGACATCAAGCTTAAAGATGATGAAGATGATGTACAAGTGATTGATCTACCTTCTTCATCAAGTGTGCCACAAGATGGTGATAAAGATGGGAGTTTAGAAAATGAAGACACTCATGTCTCCCATGATCAAATGGTGGTACAAGCATAAGATGTTGATGCTCCACAACCTCCTCCTCAAGTGGTCAATAGAAGAAATACACCTCTACTACAAGATCATCCACAAGATCTCATCATAGGAAGTCCATCAAAGGGTGTAATGACTCGCTCACAAAAACTTACTTTATTTATTGCTCATCACTCTTTTATCTCTTGCTTTGAGCCTACTAAGGTAGAAGAAGCTCTTCAAAATCTAGATTGGATAAATGTAATGCATGAAGAGTTGAACAACTTCACCCGCAATAAAGTTTGGACTCTTGAAGAGCGACCAAATGGTGCAAGAGTCATTGGAACAAAGTGGGTGTTCTGAAACAAGCAAGATGATCAAGGCATTGTTGTGAGGAACAAGGCAAGACTAGTAGCAAAGGGGTTCTCTCAAGTTGAAGGTTTAGATTTTGGAGAGACCTTTGCACCGGTTACAAGATTAGAAGCCATCCGTATCCTCCTTGCATATGCATCACATCATGAAATAAAACTTTATCAAATGGATGTAAAAAATGCATTTTTAAATGTCTTTATTAATGAACTAGTCTATGTTGATCAACCTCCTGGGTTTGAAGACCCTAGATATCCTAATCATGTTTATAGGTTGTCCAAGGCATTATATGGACTTAAGCAAGCCCCAAGAGCTTGGTATGAGCGCCTTCGAGACTTCCTCATCGAGAAGGGCTTCACCATTGGGAAGGTCGACACCACACTATTCACCAAGAAGCTTGATGGGCATATCTTCATTTATCAAGTGTATGTTGATGATATCATCTTTGGATCATCAAATGAAGATTCTTGCAAAGAGTTTGGTGAATTGATGTCAAAGGAGTTCGAGATATCAATGATTGGAGAGCTTACATTCTTTCTTGGTTTTCAAGTCAAGCAAATGAGAGAAGGGATTTTCATCTCTCAAGAGAAATATACAAATGATCTTCTCAAGAGATTCAAGATGGATGAATGTAAGCCAATCAAGACACCAATGCCAACTAATGGACATCTCGACCTAGATGAGGGAGGTAACACGGTTGATCAAACTCTCTACCGCTCTATGATTGGTAGCTTGTTATATTTGACCGCATCTAGGCCCAACATCATGTTTAGTGTGTGTATGTGTGCTAGATTTCAAGCTAATCCTAAGGAAACCCATTTAATTGCCATAAAAAGAATCATCAGGTATCTTAAGCACACACCAAGCATTGGCCTTTGGTATCCCAAAGGAGCTAGATTTAAATTAACTGGCTATTCCGTTCGGATTATGCCGGGTGCAAAGTGGACAGAAAAAGCACATCTGAAGGGTGCCATTTGCTTGGTAGATCACTTGTATCTTGATCCTCCAAGAAACAAAATAGTGTGGCTTTGTCCACCGCCGAAGTGGAATACATTGCTGCGGGTGTTTGTTGTGCATAAATACTTTACATAAAACAAACTTTGCTAGACTATGGTGTAGTTCTAGATAAAGTACCTCTTTTGTGCGACAATAAAAGTGCGATAAAACTTGCAAATAATCCAGTTCAACACTCTCGCACCAAGCACATAGATATCCACCATCACTTTCTTTGAGATCATGTTGTAAAGAATGATATATCATTAGAAGGTGTAAGGACCGAGGATCAATTGGCGGATATCTTCACTAAACCGCTAGATAAGGCAATATTTTGTAGATTGCGGAATGAGCTCAATGTGCTTGATTTTAGTAACTTCACTAAAAAATAAGCTTGTGTTGTCCCTTGCATTGCATTCTAATATACAACATGTTTAATGTTTTGTAATGCATATAGGGCTTGTCTAACATGGTTAAGATAACCGCCGAAAAGCATGTGAAGAAGCTTAACCTTGGATCAAACTTGACAAGCAACTAGATTTACTTACAAGTATTGCATTGCATATGCATGAATGTTGTTTTGTCATTTGTCTTCAAATTGCCTTCTTATTGCCTATTTTCTTAGAAAGAATTATAGCCTAAGGCAAAATATTTTTGAAAATTTTAAGGGTTTGAGAGAGGTCACTCACATCAGTCCCAATTGGTGTTTATTTGGATCTTATTTGAGTTGGGACTTGATTGGGAACAGGCAGCACTAAGAACTTTGAAGATTTGCTGGAAAAAGAGTGACCGAACGCTGCACTGGACTCTGGTGTCCAGCGTTCGGTCAGTTCACAGGAGGTGAACAGCTGCCGAGAAGGAGTGATCGGACGCTGAAATAGTGTTTTCCCAGCGTCCGGTCAGATGGAGCTTCAGCATCCGGTCGAGCAAGAAGGCGTCAAAGCAAGGTGACCGGACTCTGGCTGCGTCCGGTCGGTGTCCACCGGAAGCGTCCGATCGTGATTCCAGGAGATTTGGACCTCTCTGGAATCGACCGGACGCTAGGTGGCAGCGTCCGGTCGCTGCCACCGGAGCATCCAGTCAATAGGAGTCGTGCAGATTTCGATCTCTATTCTTCTTTCCTTATCCAACTTTGTCGGGGACCCTTTTAACCGTGAGCCGCCACGCGTCCTTGACCTATTCCACCGACATCGCCACCTCTGCAACCTCGCCAAGCCGCCGCGCCAGCCTTGCCCTAGCCGCTGCGCCAGCCTTCCCGCGCCACCGTAGCCGTAGCCTCCCGCGCCCGTGCGCCGCCTCTGCAAGCTTCGCGCGCTGCCCGTAGTTCCCTGCACCCTTGCCTCCCACGCCTCCGCATTGCGCCGCCACGCCCTGCCTGCGTCGCTGAGCCTGCGCATCACCTCACCGTAGCTCACCACGTGCCCTGCTCGTCGACGCTCCAACATAGCCGTAGCTTGCCACCGCTGTGCCCTAGCTTCACCAGCGCCTCCCCTGCCCGCACCAGTGCCACACCAGAGCTTTGCCAGAGTCCCTGCTGTCAATTCTTGCAAATCAGCCAACCCTAACCCTAAGTCTTCCGGTCGTTCCCCGCGTGTCGCTTCTCTTCTCTTCTCGGGTCGCCAGTTCGTCAGGTAGCAAGCCCCCGTTTCAATTTCATACCTAATTGCTTGCTTTCTTAGGGTTTCGTATCTTTAGATGAATAATTAAAATTATTGGTATATCCTATGTATTCTATCGTGCAGCGAGTCGGTGCCATTGAGGTCGTATTTGCAATTGTCAGACAACTCAGGGCTAAGCTCGCGAGTACGGATCGAGGCCAAGCCTCGAAAGTGACAGTTGGCAGTTGTTTCTTATCAGCGGTAGTTGTTCTCTTCAGATCCTTCAGATGGCTCGTGTGAAGAACGTCGGAGGTGGTCCAGGTGATGAGGATCCGAGGCGTCAGCCTCGCTTGCCTGTAGATCTAAAAGGCAAGGCGACAAAGAAGATGGCAATAAGGAAGTGTAAGTATCCAGATGCAGATACAGCTAGAGAAGCTGTAGTTGTAGAGGCTACAGAGCGTGTCGAGAGAGGAGGTGCTCGCAGTGGAGTCTGAATTGCAGATTAGCTTTCACCAGAAGCAAGGGCTACACTTGAGCAGGTTGAGCGCCTTCATGGTGGTCCAGCTAGGACTCTCATGATTGGAGGTCGGCATGTTGCCATCGATGAGGGTCAGCCTCAGGAGGAGTCACAGCAGCAGGCACCGTCAGTAGAGCAGACTCAAGAGGGACAGCAGGCCGAGGAGATAGAGCAGGCACCTCAGCCATAGCTTCGTCGCTCTGGTCGTACCCGTGCTCTAGTCACGCCGAGGGCAGATACACAGCGGAGGGGTTCTCGTCCACCGCCTAGACCACATGGTCCGTCTCCAGTGACACATCTAGATCTGAGGGCCGCCATGGCCAAGCAGGTGCAGTAGCTCAGGTTTGTGGAGTTTGAGCAGTGGTTCCTGCCGAGGAGGGATGATAGAGCATCAGAGGACTTCTACACACCACTCCAGGAGAATTTCTATAATGCATATCTTAATAGTGGAGCTGTATTCAGACCTCAGAGGGTGTGCAACATTGAGTCTATAGTTGCAGCAGCTGGAGAGAACATTCGCCCTACCGTGCATATCTGCCAGGGCTGATAGACTTGATTGGACGGACAGGATTATATGTTCCATCTTGGGTCCGTTAGTTCTATGCTTCACTATGGATTGACCCGCAGCACAGATACATTCACTTTGCATTCAGAGGTAGAGATTATAGGCTGATGAGCACTAGGGTTAGGGAGATACTCAGGCTTCAGGAGCAGCCCGTTAGGTCACATGATGTTTGCTATGGACAGACAGCGCCTCCCAGACGCTCTCATGGTGGTATGGTGCCTCCCATAGATTTGGTTCGCCACTGCTTCAAGGAGCCTTTTGGCGAGGGGTCGAGCAGGACTCTCAGTGATCTCACTCCTACAGCTAGAGTGCTGCATGCCATTATGAGGAGGACCTTGATCCCGAGGATGGGGTATCGTGAGGGCTTGACTCGCTTACAGCTATGGCTTCTCAACTCTCTGATGTAGCAGACAGTGTTTGACATTTGGGATCTCCTTCTATCAGAGCTAGAGGATACTATTGCTGAGGGGTTCAGAGGTCATCGATAGTTGCCCTATGCCCATTGGATCATATTTCTTATTCACAGGGTAGTTACAGTGAGGCCGCCTAAGATGCTAGCTGAGTATAGTGGTGCTACTACAGAGTTCCCTACATACAACCTGACTTAGATGATCTGCCATAATACACCACAGGCACCTAGTCAGTCGTGCCATCGTCCAGATGTACCAGAGACTACAGCCCAATAGGATGCTATTATCAGGGGTATTGCAACTACTGAGGAGGAGCAGCTTGCTCAGCAGGAGGGGATGGTCGAGAGCGACCCCAGTGACAGCTCAAACGAGGACTACCTGGACATTCCTCAAATGCCTGCACGTCGACATGATCATGAGGTCGATAGCTCTAGTTCAGCTCCACATGCACCGCAAACAGACCCCGCTCTCCTTGCTATACTTGAGCGGATGAGGCAGGATCAGGCATGCCAGGCTCAGGAGACCGCTGCCACTTTTACACAGTTCCAGACTCGGTAGGATGAGTTTCAGAGACAGTAGCTGGCTATTCAGCAGTAAACACAGGCTCTATAGCAGCAGCAGTAGGCCATGCATCAGCAGCAGATCCTCATGCAGCAGCAGCTTCTCGGATTCATGCAGCATGTAGTGACAGCGAATGGGGCTCCACCGCCACAGCCTTCGCCCTAGCTTGGTCAGCCTGCCACCACTTCGATGACTCCAGCATTACAGCCTAATGTGCTTCAGAGTCAGGGATAGCCACTAGCACGGTATGCTTCACCTACAGAGCAGGTGTCCTAGTGGTTCGCTTTGCCAGTGATAGCCCCGCAGTTCACACCTCTTCAGACGGGCTTCATACCGGCTTAGACATCGTCGCTGCTAGTGCCAGACACTTTAGTCTCCAGGAGCCTTAGAGCGACCTTCAGCGAGTTGATAGGGCAGCCTACTCCACCATACCTGCATGTTCTAGGTCCTTCTACAGCTGCACCTATCACAGCGACTACAAAGACGCTCCCTTCCTCAGTGGCATCATCAAAGCCAGCTGCTACCGTTATCCTTGTAGAGTCTACAGCAGCTCCAGTCCCTGATCCGACCTAGATTGCTTTAGCTTCACTACCCGCTATAGAGGGTCAGACTGCTCAGAGCTCAAGGTCTGATGATGATGGTGCCCAGTTCTAGCTAGCTCCTCATACCTCAGCACCCGGCTCGTCCGCTGTAGCCCCGCTGACCGACTCTTAGGTTTTGGTGTTTGACGTCAAAGGGAGAGAGGGTTCGAGTATGATAGTCTTAGGGGAAGCAACTATTTAGGGGGAGCTTAGCTTACTTAGTAGCTTATTATCTAGTACATTTGGAGTTTTATGTATGATACACTTTTATGCATTCGTCGTGTGTTTACTTTTATGCATTAAACTATATTTATGTGATAGTGATATCTACGTGATCGTGATATATGACATGTGTGCTCTCTACTTTGAATTATTTATATGTCATATCACGTGTGCTATGCTCATTTGCTTTGCTTCCGTGTTTTACTCCGATGCAAATGAGCTTTATTACTAGTACTCATGCTTATTTCATATCCTTTGAGTACATCATGTTGGCTTGGGTCATATAAGCATGCCTAACACTTTTGTTCTTATTGCCAAAAGCTTATATGAACCAAGCATGTTAAAAACCTCATCTCTTTCACATACTCGAGGTAGTATTGTCATCAATCACCAAAAAGGGGGAGATTGAAAGCATCTAGGCCCCTAGTTGGGTTTCGATGATTAATGACAATACATGATTACTGTGACTAACGTGTGTTTTACAGAGGCAATTAAGTTAGGTCATGGTAATGGAGATCGATTGGGCAATCATGGTGGTCATGCCCCTACGATGGAAATCGTTTCAGTTTTCAAAGGATGGACGACAAGGTTAAGGAAGGACTAGTTCTAAGTGTCGTTTGGAGTTGAAGAGACACTTAGAGTAGTTTAGGACTTTGTTTTTCCTTTGGTCGTACTATTAAGGGGGGTATGGATGGGTAGCTTGACCTAGGTGAGTCTAGTGCGTTAGGTGTGGTGCACACTTGCTAAAACTAGCGCTAGGTAGCTCCAAAATAGCCCTTAGATCCAATGGAGCAAACTTCATTCACATATGATCGAGAGTTGAAAGTGAATGGAGGGTCAAATACTGACCGGACGCTGGCTCAGGGTCCTGTCAGTTCGTTTGACCGAGATGTTTTCGTCTGGTGCGACCGGACGCTGAGAGGTCAAGTGACCGGACGCTGAAGGCCAGCATCCGGTCGACTCCAGTAAGGTTCTAGAGAGGGAAAATCTCGACCGGACGCGTCCGGTCACACTGTAAACACTAGAGTTCGGGGTAAACTGACCGGCGCGTCCGGTCAACATGACTGGAGCGTTCGGTCACCCCGCAGAGGCACATAACGGTTCGTTTTTTAGCCCATGTTATAAATACCACCTCCATTCGTATGTGTGGGTACTTTTGCTCATTCCAACAGCTGAGGAACACGTTTGAGAGTGCCAAGAAGAGCAAAGTCCTAGTGAGGTGATTGAGATTTGAGAATCCCAAAGAGAGCCCTCATTAGTGAAGCAATAGTAGCAAAGTGTGCATCCACCCTTCTCATTAGGCTTGTCGTGGTCAAGTGAGAGTTTGTGCTTGTTACTCTTGGTGATCGCCATCACCTAGACGGCTTGGTGGTGATTGGGAGTTTGGTGATCATCCGGCGGAGCTTGTGGGTGACCCAACTCAAGTTGTGAGCGGTTGTGGGTGATTCACCGCGACGGAGTGTCAAAGAATCAACCCGTAGAGAGCATTTGATCCTTGCGCGGATCAAGAGGGAGCTACACCCTTGCGCGGGTGCTCCAACGAGGACTAGTGGAGAGTGGCGACTCTCCAATACCTCGGCAAAACATCGCCACGTTCCTTCTCTCTTTACTTTAAGTATTTACTTTGAGCAATTCAATACTTGTCATTTATATTCCTAGAATTGCTATGCTAGAGTAGGATTGGAACTTAGGGTATTAAACTTTTGTGTGTTAGATCAATAGAAACACTTTCTAGGCACAAGGGGTTAATTGGGCTAACCATAGGATTTGATTATTGTAAAGAAATTTGTAATTAGCCCAATTCACCTCCCCTCTTGGATATCTAATCCTTTCATCCGTGATGACGAGCTAGCAAATCAGTTCCACTGGAAAAGGAGAGTATCCCTCATTACTGATGTGGCTCGGGCTATATATTACTTACATCATGAGTGTGATCCACCCATAGTTCATCGGGACATTACGAGTGGTAACATCCTGTTGGATGCCGAGTACAAGGCCTTTGTATCAGATTTTGGCACTGCTAGAATTATAAAACCTGATTCATCAAACTGGACCGAGCTAGCTGGAACATATGGCTACATGGCACCAGGTATGCGCATCTGCGATTACTTATTAAATAGTTTCAGAAAGAGTAATCTACATTTCTAGTAGTCCTGCAACATTAACTTTCATTCTTTTGCAGAACTTTCCTACAGATATGTGGCCACAGAAAAATGTGATGTGTATAGTTTTGGTGTGGTAACAATGGAGGTGGTGATGGGCAAGCACCCAGGTGAACTTATAGGCCAGCTACCCTTTCTTGAAGAACATGTCTTGCTTGAGGAAATCATTGACAAACGCCCAGTGCCACCAGCAAGCGATGAAGAAGGGTACATTGTTCGGCTTATTTCTGTTGCCAAATGGTGTATTCAAGCTTCCCCAAATGACAGGCCAACAATGCAGCAGGTGCATCAAACCCTTACGACCTCCTGTTAGCATCCCTCGCATAAACGCATTGTTACTCTGGTTTTGGTATGAGTTTGCCCATTTCCCAACTATGCTGTTAGTGGGAGTGAGCTGAGATTTGTACTAAATAAAGCACCTTCCAACAAGGGTGACATTAGTTCATTTTATATAAGCAAATTATTTACAGAATTACATGTCAGTAAAGTGGACTTGTATTCCTTTTAATATAATGGAATAGTACAGTCCCGACCTGCAACTGTGCTTCTCGTTGGAGTTTGGACCTTTGAATGTTGTCTACATTGTGCCAATTGAACTTTCGGCTGCTTTAACCAAAGGCCACAAGTAATGATGTCTCCTCTATGGATTTTGCTTCTCTCTGTAACTATCTGTACCGGTGTCTGGTGTTAAAGGTATAAGCAGTGCAAAGATCTAGAACTTTGATTCATATATAGTATAAAGCAAACACTTTTTACTCTGGAGCAAGTGCAAGTACCAGCTTATACTTTTCTAAGTACGCTGCCAGATGGCAGCAGCGGCAGTGTGGCCCAAGCCTAACCAAACATTGGTGCACGCTGGGCTATTTACCAATGTCTTTACGACCTTAACTAAGGGGTCTCATTCTACGATCCTAATCAGTAGTCTATGTTTCTATGATTTTTATGTTTACGATCTTACCTAAAACCCTCTGATTCAATTTAGAATCTATAATTTTTTATTGACGACCTTGCCATCCAGACGCACTGTACCAGACCACGCACTCGCCCAGGCACCGGGTACAGTCCCTGGCGTGTCCTTCGCGCAGGCACAAGCTCGTACGCCCCAAATCGGCCACAGGTTTGCTCAACTGCTAGGTGCCTGGGCGCAGTGGCAGGTCCAGAAATCAGGTATGAGGCGGCTAAATAATTGAAGAGTATATATCTTACAAGCAGCAAAATCATCAGATTGGCTTTAGAAGGTCAGCAGCTATGTCCATTGACATTAGGCTCAATCCATGGTCTTTTTTCTCAACCTAGCTGTTTTTAGTTACGATATTCTTCTTCGATGCATCTTTCTTACTAAAATAAAATACTTTTTCATCCTAACCGTCCTATGCCCTACCGTCATTAGAAACTAACAATTAGCTTGATAATAATAATCATCTAATTCTTCTCTTCTCCTATGCAATTATTAGAAACTAACAATTGGCACTCATCAATCAAAATAGGATGCATTGATGTAAGATAACTATAATTAATACTCAATGACTCACTATGTAAGTGCAGCAGCCAGCAGCAGGGGGTATTGGGCCTGGGATCTTGCCAGCTGTGGGTGACTCCGCTGGGCGCTCGCTGCTGCGTCAGCTGCCGGCCGCCGGGGCAGGGCAGGCTTAGCTGTAGACGGGGCACCAGCCAGTGGGGCGCTGCTGTGCTGGCTGCCTAGTCCGCCAGCAGGGGCCGAGAGGCAGACCTGGGCAGCACCGCAGCCTGACGCGCGTAGGCAACCAATGCCCAGCGCGGCAGCGCCCTGCAGGTGCTGATCTGCGCGGTGGTGGCCGAGGAGGGGGAGGCGCCGTCACAGGAGAACGGAGCCGCGGTCGGGAGTCCGAGGATAGTGCTGCTGCCTCTGGCCTCTCGATGGGATTGGACTTTGGAGCCTTTTGTGATGGACTGTTCCTGGGCAGATGTAATTGAGTCAGAATCCCTAATTAACTGTCGTCGTTGATTTCTGTATCGAAAGTTTGACTCCATCTATACAAAATACATGCAACATTTATATCTCTAAATAAATTTATTAAAAAAACTAGATTCAAATATATATCTAATAATATTAATTATGTAATATAAATATTAATATTTTTTTAATATATATTTAGTCAAAGTTGTTTTTTCAAAAGCGAAAACGGCAGATGCTTAGGGGCCGAGGGAGTATAGAAGTGTTGGGCCTGTCTAGATAATCAGTCATTGAAAGAGGGGCGATTATGTTATTATTGCAAATGGACGCAAATCTTAACGGAACGACGGAAGTGGCGTCAATCAAGGGAGCACAATTTTGAAATGATAATAATTAAACAGCATCTCCAAAAGTTTATCTTAAACTCCCTCTCTAAATTATCATTTATAAAGATATTTGAATAAAAACCGATCTATATGTTTTCACCTCCAATGCCTTCTTTGTATCTTGTGCGTACTCTCCATCTTTGCCTAGTAGGAAATATGGGATAATATATTTGAAGATCTAATAAAAACTATTGGAGGGTATTTTTACCAAAGTTTATATTTCTACCAATTGGGAAGAGTACAAAGAAATTCTTTTAGTTGCTCGCAGGAAAGTAAAGAACCTCCATGGCACTTAGGGAAACAATATTATTTTTAGTGGCATTTAAAGAAGTTGTTCTTCTTTTTCTTGAGACGGTCCATAATGCTGGTTGCATTTTATCCAAGGTTTAGTGTTTGCTTGAAACATAGTCCAATATGAAGCATACCGACTACTAAAAAACAGAATTTTACTTTTATATATGCTACGATGTGAATACACTTCCTTCTCAAATACATATTGTTGTGTCTGTGTGTTCGTCATCAGCAAATTTTTTAGATGAAGGCATTGAATCCGGCTTCATCGCTTAAAACTAAGGGAATCCACAAAAACTAACATAAAACACGTTCAACTTAAAACTCAATTCTAACATTATTTGACCATCCAAATGAAGCAAAGAAATGCATAGCCGCTTCTAGCTCCCAACATATTGGTGAATATGTTCTTTGTTGTAATTGCACAGTTGTAGCTGTGCCCAATGTCGTAACCAGTGCGTTCCTCTGAACAAGACATGTAAAAAAGTTTTAAGTTGGCATTTGTCAAAAACAGCTTCAATTTTTGTAAGCCACATCGACCAACAAATGGCTGCACCTCCTATTAACAACAAAGAATTGTTTGTCCCACGTTCTTGTGTTGTACCATCTATGAAAAGCTTAATAACATCCAAAGGTGGTCTTCCTAAAATAATATATATCGCACGCTAAAGAAACGTTGCATAAAGGCAGTCAAAAAACAAGTGTTGAATTGTCTCATTCTAGCAACAAAAGGCATAAGATACTCCGTCCGTCCATAAAAGAATGCAATTCTCGCTTTTCGAGAAATCAAACAGTTTGAACTTTGACTAAATTTATATAAAAAAGTACTATTATTCATGATACAAAATAAGTATCATTGAATTCGTTATAGGATATATTTTTTATAGTAAATTTATTTGGAGACATAAACATTAATACTATTTACTATAAATTTGGTCAAACTTAAACTAGTTTGACCGGCACGAATCCCATAGTTACATTCTTTCCTGGACAGAGGGAGTATATTCCAACGCCATTTTTTTCTTGCTAAGTTATCTTTGGTTAAAATAACCCTGGTTTTAGGAACCATAGAAAAATCTTTATTTTTTAGAGGCAGCTACACGCCAAAAATCCATAGTAACTTTGATCCCCATGTCGACACCTTTCTAACTAGACAACCTCTTTTCAATTCTTTCCTCAACTCCTTTCTAATCTTTGTTATTAAGTTTTCTATAATGCATTGGCAGATCGAGGTATTGTAATTCACATTCTTTCGCTTTCCCAAAGCAAAAAAAAAAAAATCGCTCTTGTAGAAGTTTTTTTAGACCTAATAATTGCTCAAAAGTGCAAAGTAATAGTTTGATATTCATTGCTTGTTCAATATCATGTTCTAAAAACAACATTGAATCATCCGCATATTGCAGAATCAAGAGACCATCTTCGATCAAATATGGAACAACCCCTTTAACTTGCCCATTTTATTTTGGCTTGTATGTCCAAAATATTGTGGAACAACCCCCACTAACATGCCCACCACAATATTAACCAAAATCGAGGATCACTTTGTCTTAGGTCTTTTTCGTTTGCAAATACGACCCAACTTGGTCATTTACTTTTATGCCTACATTACCTCCTTGAACAAAAGTTTGTATCCAGCTACACCATGTTTGGCTAAAGCCTTTCATTCTTAAAGTTTGTTGGAGAAAACCCACTTAACTTTATCATAAATCTTCTCAAAATCAATCTTAAAAAATAAACCATGTTGTTTTTTTCTTATGCAACTCGTGTATCGTCTCATGTAGAATGATGTTTCTATAATATTATACTCGGAGGAAAAGCCTTTTGCGAGGGTCTAATTATCTTCTATGCAACTAAAACAATCCGGTTAGTAGCTACTTTGGTAAAAATTTTGAATCTCACATTAAACAAACAAAATGGCCTTGCCGTATTTGCTTTGCCTCATTAGTTTTGGCCAGCAAAATGATGGTTCCAAAATTCAAAGTATGTATTTTTAGACCAAAGGCTTTTGGCCCTGCTTATATTGAAAGCAATATGGTAATTGTTGGGTTTACCAGCTTACAGCTAGAGTATATGATTACATCACGAGGTTCCCCAATACCTCCCCCTATCCCCATAAAACTATCATATTAGGGGACAACTATGTTTTTTTTTGCTCCAGCAGTTCCCTAATACCTCTCCCCTTTTTTGGTGGCCACCAATATTTCCCTCATCTCCCCTCAAAGAAAGGGGGAAATACAACTCCCCCAATACCATGGGGACCATCCCAACTACCACTTTTTAGCAGGGATGAAAGCGGTATAGATATTTTCGGACCGTATTTGAGACCGAATCCATTTAGAGGGATCTAGATCTATCCGTATCCGAGTTTGGATATTCAACATCCGATACCGTTGTAGGGTCGAGATGGCGGACTAGATGAGGGTGAATAGTCCTTTCTAAATTTAATCGCGCCGGCTAACCGAAATAAATAAGGAATTAAAACTATCGGTCTAGCTAAGACAACACCCCTCTAAGTTCACAAGGACCTTATAAAAATCCTAAAGAGGCAACAAAGGTGTCGGACTAGTTAGTGCTCACCTATCCAATTCAAGCCTGCAAGGTTACACAAACCTATGCAACTAGTACTTCAAGCAAACCGGGGAGCACCTATACAATCTAGTAAGCAAAAGCACAAAGCCACCTAAGCTCACTAGCAATGCTCAATAACAAGGCTACATAAGCCAAATTAGAGAGCGCAAATTACTTTGCTACACAAACTAAGCAATGTGACTAACAAGGTTACTAAAACCAAATTAGCCACGCAAGGGAGCTACTTCTATGCTACACAAGCAAGAAGACAACTAGCAAGCTACACAAGCAAACTAATTACAAGAGCAACTACACGAGCATAATGTATATGAAAGTAAATACAAGCTTATGTAAAGGGGATGCAAACCAACGGGAAGACAAGGATGACACGGTGATTTTATCCTGAGGTTCACGTGCTTCCCAACACGCTAGTCCCCGTTGTGTCAACCGCTCACTTGGTGGTTCGACGGCTAATTGGTATCACCCACCAAGCCCGCATGCCGGGCACCGCAAGAACCTACCCCGAAAGTGAGGGTAGCTCAATGACACGCTCTACTAGAGTAGCTCTTCGCTATTCCTGTGGGGTGAGCACAATCCCCCTCACAAATCCTCCTCTAGAACACCGCACAAATCTTCCTACGTGCTTCAACGGAGTCGCAAGCCACCAAGCCATCTAGGAAGTGGCAACCTCTAAGAGTAACAAGAAACACCGGCTTGCAACACGATCACCTAGTGCCACTCGATGCAACCTCACGATGCAATCGTACTAGAATCGCTCACTCACTTGATTGGATAATCACTATCAAGCTCGAGTGAGTTAGAAGGCTCCCAAGCACCACCACACAAGTCACCAAGGCTCTAGTGTGCTCAGCAACCGGCCAAAGGCCGGCCAACACTTCTATTTATAGCCCCAAGGGCTAAACTAGCCGTTACCCCTTCACTAGGCGTTTTTTGGGTAGACCGAACGCGCTGGCCCAGCGTCCGGTCGTGCTACGCCGTCCATGTGTTGCTCTACGTTCAACTGGAGCCGCCCGATCTCAACGGTAACTACACGCGCCAACAGTCAAGACAACCAGACGGTCCAAGCCCACGACCTGACGTGCCAGAGCCGCGTCAAATCATCCCCGCGCGCGCACAGCCAACACCTGACCGAACACGCCACTACTCCACGACCGGACGCGCCACCACCTGAGTCCGGTCGTTTCTAGAGAGCTCCCCGAGCCTCTATTTTGCGACTGGACATGTTAGGTGAGTCACGACCGGACGTAGCACCTAAGTCCGATCCTTCACCGCCTGCCATGTGTCAACGCTACACCCATGCCACTGTGTCAGCATACGTCAGAGATGACCGGACACGGCCCCTGTGAGTCAGGTCACTCTTTGCGCCAGCATCCGGTCACAAGACCGAGACCGCGCGCTCTCTGCAGCCACTTGACCGGACACGCAGGTCCTTCCGAGGACAACGTCCGGTCACTCACAGTGACCTCCTTTCGCCTCCTTTTCTTCAACGAGTTGATTTGTTTCAACTCTAACTTCTCTTCCTTTGCAAATGTGCCAACACCACCAAGTGTACACTAACATGTATATGTGTGTTAGCATTTTTACAATCATTTTTTAAGGAGTTAGCCACTCAACTTGCCACGCCACTCGATCCTAGCAACGATGCAAAGTTAGATCACTCGAGTGGCACTAGATGACCGATATGCAAACAAGTTTGCCCCTCTTGATAGTATGGCCATCTATCCTAAACCCGATCATCAACTTCTCTACACACATATGACCGGTGAAATGAAATGCCCTAGGTTATTGTAACACCCTCGGTGTTACGCCCTAAACAAACCACTAAACCCTGTCATGAGCATCATGTTTATGTGATAATGCATGTGATAGAATGTGTAGATAAATTTCTTGTAACCTAAAATGACCAATAAAAATATTAAATAAAAATTGATTCAATAGCTCATGTTATGCCAAGTAGGGTTAAAAACCAATTTTTATTGAGCAAAAATATTATAGAACATGTGTGCGATACCTAAATAAAGTTTGAAGTACAAACTTTATAGATGACAATGCAACTCTTGCTGCAGAAAATTAACATTGCTAGCTAGTATTTCTAATAGCTTAGAAATGGAACTTGAAATTGAATTTAGCTCAAGTCTTAGAAGATTCTTTAAGTTTATTGATAGCAAGACAATGCCATATTTGGAGATTTATTTTGCGAAATTGAGTTAAGAGGTGGTATCATGTTTTAGCTCGAATTGGTTGCCTAATAGACCCTTTTTAGCATAGTGAAGGCAGTTTAGTATCAACCTCAACAGTTTAGTTGCCATCGACGCTTTAAAATTTGTGCACGACACGATCTCGGTGGTTGCCACGCTCGGGCACACAGCGTCGCCACGCTGGCTGCCCCGCGCGCACGTGCGCTACCGTGTGTGGCCAGCCGAGGCTACTTCCAGCCTAGCCATGGCTTAGCTATGGCCTTGTCGACATAGATTTTTTGTCCCATGCCGAGGACACACATAGCAAGCTGGAAGGGTCTGCTCGATGGAGCTGTAGATCCGCCTAGTTTCAGCGCAGGGATGGTCGATCTTGCGCACTCCTCCCGAGACATGCCAGTCAATTTGACCCTGTAATTGACAAGGAGAGAAAGTTTATCAGTAATTAAGGGCGAAACGTACCGGTGTTGCCAGACAGTCCTGAATGTGCGGCTCTGAGAGCCGATATGAAAGGAGATCGACTAAACAGTCGATTCTAGCATATTCGTGAGAATAAATCGGGTAAAGCTCCTTGGGTTGTATAAGAAGAATCGGTTATCATTCAGGATAAATGTCGTTATTTGAACAAATATTAATCAATGGTAATAAGATTTCAACAATGATTGGTTTATGCTAAGCCAATGATTACAAGTAACCGAACCCCTTACTATATAAAGAAACAACTCAATACCATTTAACCGTTTAATAAAGATAAATTTAATGAACATGTTAGATCTCATCTATCGTTATGACCAGTGGGGCATGAGGCAGAATCATGCAGGCCGTAGAAATAACAATAGACTCGACGACCCTAACTCATTACTAATATCAGTGGGGCATGAGGCAGAATCATACAGGCCATAATATAATAATAAGATCATGGGGCTAACACATCTTTCAGCCTATCTTTACTTCAACGATCTCGTGACGTGAACTGTTTGTGAAAGCACTCGATATCGGCTAAAACAGCCGATTCAGGCATAGCGCACAGTTAAAGTCATGCCTTATCAGGAATAGATCTACCAAATGACGATCCCCACTCCACGGTGCTAACAGTGGGGTGTGAGACAGAATCACACAGGCCGTGATAACGGGCCATGGAATGGTTTTCGCTAGCCAATAAATCTACTCAAGACGTAGCATGCTTTAACCGCACGCTATGCACAATCAAGATTGACGTAAAACAGCCGATAAAACATAACTCATTGTTTAATGTGTAGATGAGATCAGTTTTAGATTAACAAACGATGGACTAAATAAGATATAAGGCCGATCTAGATCAATCCCAATCGGGCAGAGTGATATTGCTGCAATTTAGATAAATAATGAAAGCAATAAGCAATATCGGTAACTTAATGAATCTACCAAAGACTGTTATTCTAAGGTAGAGCCAATAACTTGACCTTGATCTAGTTCATGCAGTGGGGGTCAACTGGATCAATGCAGCCATACTTGAACTAGGCAAGAATCGATAACTAACTTATACCAGAGTCATAGTGGAGGTCGACCGGATCGATGCAGCCGTACGAACAGAGGTATAAGCCATTACGATACTTACAACAAGCAGTGGAGGTCGACCGGATCGATGCAGTCATACTTGCTGAAGAACTCGCCGAGATCTACTCTACTCATACTCCTAAGGGGTGGCCGGAGCCGAAAAAGTAAATGACTTGTATATTAGATTGATTGTGTTTTTTTTATAATAGCCGGGGTTTGATATTTATACCTGGGACCTGCGCATGACTCCTGTCTAAACACGACTTATCACAATTTTTGACCCTAGAGAAGATATTTCTAATTTAAGATAACTTGGACTCTAATCTTTCCCTTTTTGTAGAGTCCAACATGTCTCGTCCTGGCGCCAATCATAGCCTTTGTCGTTATCCACTGGCGCTGTCTGAAGAAAGCCGATTTTTAGTGTTGCTTTCGAATCAGCTGATTCTGATCTGCATGCAATTGATTCCTCGATGACATGGCTTTGGAGCTCTCGAGTCCCTACGACTCTCCTTCCAAATCTTGGTGTAAAAACATGCCCCCCAATTTTGGGATAAAAGTAATTTTATTCCAAAATTATCACGTCTGTATCCCCGATAGGTCCATAGTCACGGGTAAAGAATCTTGATCTAGGGTCTTCTGTTTGTCGCCGTCTATATTAGCTCATCAGCCCATGCTTAAAAACTTTTATAAGAGCATCATTGCTTCACGAGCACTTGGATTCATCCTACTAGGCCAGCTATAAAATGTCTATCAGACCCTGGCAAGAGCAAACTCAACAATTTAGCCATGTTCTTCTTCTATCTGCCTCCTCGAGTGCTCCTGACTCCGCTGGACCCTCCATGGTCTATCCTTTTGCTATGAAGATCTTAAGCGGTTAGAAGAATTCTTGTGCATAGGGTGATTGTATCGCTCATTTTAGCACCTTGTCGAGCAAGATAATCAACTACTGCGGTTAGAAGAACTCTTGTGACATCACCTGGGTCTTCTGTCCATGATCGCAGAGTTGTTCTAGTGTTTGCAAGGGCTAAAATACATGGACACCTTCCCTTTGTTTGCTTGATCAAATGCCCACCGGAAAAGCCACAAGCTTCTTTCCAGTGGTTTCCCAGTCACCAAGAAATCAGCTAGGTATCTGTTGGGTAGACGGCTTTTCTATCATAATTTCCCTAACGGGCCGATGTGACTCATTTCATGATAACTTTCAGCCCTTTAGGGATTCAAACTCCCTTCAATCCAAAGTAATCTTGGGCTGATCGCTGGTCAATGTAAATCTCTTGTATCCATCCCACGATATTTTGAACTTGGGGAAGCAATAAATCTGAATTCATTACCTCCTCGTTATCTATCCCCTGAACTTCTCGAGCATCGACCCATTTCCATATCTGGTTTCATTCCCACACCCTCGGCGAAAACTATCTCCTCGCCTTCCCGGGCTATATATACGGGCCATGGCTGGGGATCGAAAAATAGCTCGCTCTGTTTCAAACCTTCCATGTCCTTAGCATAGTTCCTACTTTTCTATAGGTTTTGAGGTTATGGAGAACAGCAAGAGGTTTCCTGAAAAGGCCCTCATAGGACCTACATCATTGCGTCAGCGCCTTTATCATCAAGAGGGTACAACTCACGATGCCCCCACTGCCTCGGGGGATAGGGCCGACTCTGTTCGGCCTTTAGGGTCCTCTTCGTCGACAGCTCGTCGTCAGCTCTCTTGTTACCAAAGGAGGCAGATTGACAACGATGATCTGCTTGCCTCCTTTGACCGGCATGGCTAGGGTCTTGCTGAATGCCTCTCTCTTGCAGAATCGACCCTAGTCATGGTTCGATGTCGATCACCTCTCGAGGCCGGTTCAGTGGAGGATAGGTTGGCCAAGGCCGAGGCCAGAATCATGGGTGAGATATCTGTCATAACCTTTGCTTCCTTTCAATTTTATCCTCAAGATTCTGATCATCTCTCCTTTAAATCTTTTTAGACTTGTCTATCCAACTAGAGAGCCTTCAATTGGCTACAGAGCATGCGGCGGGATTCATCAATGCCAGAGGCGCCATCCCGGTGGTTCGCCTGCACGACATCCCAAATCGTGTTAGGGAGGTCGCTTTGCATGGCGTCCGCCATGGTGCTGCTATGGCGTTGGCTTCTGCGCAAGCCCATTCTGGCCACGAACTTTGGTTCCTTTCCCATGGTTTTCCAGCCACAGCGCACCCTGAGGATTGTGAATGCCTGACCGAGGATTTCTTCAGTGCTGCTAACTCTATAGCCTTTATCTCCCATGCCGATGATATAGTAGCCAAAGTGTTTTCTAGCCCGTAGTTTGTAATAGGTGATATTAGCAAACAATTTCTTCGTATTCAGTGATTTTCCTTTTGTCTCGTACTTTATACCATATGCATCACCTTGTCCATGTTTGTTTTTGCTTCTACGGGCGATACACATTGTACTGGCTTTTTACCCCTTTGAGTTTATTTTCATACTAGAAGTGATACCCTTCTGGTATCGGCTGTTAGAGTTGACAACTGAGCAAGTTGGTTGCCAAGTATTAATCCAAACATTAGGGCAATATTTCTTCAAATATTCCCCATTTGATTGCTCTGCCGAATTCTTTTTCCTCCCTCAGCGTTTCCAACATATAAGCGTACTAGGCGCGCAACGTTTGATCCGATAAGGTCTTTCCCAGTTAGGTGACCATTTGCTGAATTTACAGCCTTTTGACCCGATCGGTAATTTCACTTTCCAGACAAAGTCTCCTTCAGAGAATTGCTTAATCTTGACCTTTTTATTGTAATATTTTGCAAACCTCGGCTTATTGGCTTCAATGTCTCTTCAATAGCACACAGCCGAAGGCAACTCAAGTCTTCTAAATCATCCATCATAAGATTCTGGTAGACTTCAACTGATAAATCACTCTGCCACATAACACGCCTTGATCTAGTTTGAACTTCCTAAGGAAAGACTGCATCGTGTCTATGCACAGTTCATAAGGCGATCACATCAGCTCTTTTGCTCTTGGTCATCAAGGGCAATCCATTCCCAACCTTCCCCTGAGTCTTGTTCCCCTTTTCCATTTTTGAAGATCAGGTCCTGAAGGTGAAACAGGCTTAGAGGAGTTTGTTTGATCGTGAAACCCTTTTGGCCAAGGGGAACTTGGACAGGCAAGAGGCTAAAGAACCGTCACAGTCGATTGATCATCTCCGTTTCAGCTAAAGAGCCAATTTTGAAAATAGCCGATTCCAGACTCCCAATCTTAATCCCACTTAGGTCTGAAAACACGGCCTTTATTAAGAGAGCCCTTCGATCTCCCATCCTCAGTCATCTGGTGTCGTATTCTCTTCAGCATTGGTGAAGCGGCGCTTCGCCTTCTATTAACTGCAGTTGCCTTTTGTGCGTCCCGAGGCGTCCACCCCTTCGCTTCATGTCTTCAAATACCAGTCGAGGGCTTTGGCCTTAAACACATCTCCATCCACCACTGTTCCTTTGCTCTTTTCTGCCTATCAAAGCCCTACAGCAGTTTTCTTTCTTCCTTTCATAGATCCAATCATCTCTCATGGCTGGCAAGGACAATCAAGGCAAGCGCGCGGTGGAGGAGATACCAGCAGAGGACATGCTGATGAACTAGCATCTTTGACGCATGAGGTGAGATTGGCAACCTCTGTTCATGATGATGATCTATTCTGACTCGCTTATAGGTTTGTTGCGAATGACAGCCTTTGCCCTTTCCCTAGGATCGGCAAACCTGCTGATGCTGCATCTTCCGCACCGGCTTCATCGTCAGATTCTTCCAACTCGTATGACGGTAACGATGCCTAGTGCTTCTTCCATGAATGGAGGGCAGTCGAGGACCGCTATTCCGAGGTGATTCAGAACAATTGCCAGCTTGAGATTCGTCTAGAGGTCTTCCAAGCGGCCCTTAATGCGGCTGAGGAGGAGGCCAATGCCATTCAAGCGTGGCTAACTGAGTCTGACGCTGTAGTAGCAGGTAAGATGAGTTCCATGAGTGTTTCTATTCTGGTTTCCACCACCTTTATCTTGATAGTCTTATATAATTGCCAGCTCAAATGGTGCAGTTGGAGTCTCTCCAACTAGCTGTGAACACGGCCGCGGATGCCGTCAATGCTCGGGGTTCCCCATTGACGCTTGTCTCCAAGACATCCTGGCCCGCGTTCAGGAGATTGCCCTTCACGGCGTTCATCATGGTGCGTCGGTGGTGCTAACTGTGGTGCAGGTCTAGACCGGGCATGACCTCCATGCCATGGAGGTTGGCTTCCTGATTGGCGATGGCCCTAAAGGACATAAGGACTTGATAGAAGACTTCACCGTAGCGGCGAAGGCCATCATGGACATCACATCTGCTCAGGATGTGGTGAACAAGGTCTTTGATTAGGTTGTATCTAGGGCAAACTGATGAACAAAGACTCTTATTCTTTTCATGTATGCGCCTCAGTGCAATGCCCTTGTGTATGGCTATTTTTGCTTTTTGTTTTTGCTCTATAGGTGATACATATCGTATCGGCTTTTATTGTCTTTGGAGATTTTCATTTTTTTGAACTAGAGGCAATACCCTCCTGGTATCGGCTGTTAGAGCCGAGAATGAATCATCTATCAAATGTTGACCAGATGCTAGGATAACATTCCGCAGAACTTTTCGTATCAAAGGTCAAACAATTAATCAACCCAGGTCAAGCATCCTATTAAGTGAAACAGAACTTCTTCAAGTCCATTAACTCTGAATCGCACTTACAATTCCATTTAGCATTCATACGTCGGCCTAAACCCATACCCAGAACTAATGCTTGTTTTCCTTTATTCCAATGGCCGACGTGAAGCCACAATTTTTCTACTAAAACAAACTCTTAGAGCCAATCGCTTGCATCGGCTGTTGGCTTTCATTGTTGATCTTAATGAAGCCTCCTTCCCATGACTTGCCAGAAAAACATTCGAAGTCTCCTAGTTCTCAAAAGACTAGATCGGCTGTTGTGATGCTCACGGACTCATCAGCACGAACCAGTTTGACATCATCTCCATGCCATTGAATCAAACACTGATGCATGGTCGATGGTATACAGTAGTTCGCATGAATCCAATCTCGATCGAGGAGCAAACTGTACGACCCTTTTCCATCGATGATGAAGAATATGGTGAGCAGAGACTTGTTCCTGATTGTTAGTTCGACGTTTATTGCCCCCCGGGTCTTAGACGTATTACCTCCAAAATCCTTAAGCATCATGTCAGTCTACATTAGGTCTTCTAGTCCTTTGCCAAGTTTACGAAAAGTAGTGTAAGGCATAAGATTGACAGAAGCACCTCCGTCCACCAACATCTTGTTCATCGGCTTCCCATCAACAAGACCTTTCATATATAACGCTTTTAAGTGCTGATGTTTAACTGGCTTGTCAAATATTGCCTGTTGTACAACCATTAACTTGGCAACTATCTCCTCATACTCTGATTCATCAAAATCCGAATAAACTTCTTGATCTGTCGGAGCTCTAAATTCCAATGGCAACAGAAAAGTCATTTGGATATTAGCCGATGGTTGCTTTCTATTGGCTATTTGCTTTGTACGCCATACTTGAGGTTTACCGGATGCCTGAGCTTGTTCCATTTCTTTATTCCTTAGGTGTTGCACCCTTCTCTTCTGGCTTCTTGTTAATCCTCCTGGACACCATTGGCCTTCCTGCCAAACATACTCTCTTTCTTCTTTTCTATAATCAGCCCAGTCTTGGTCAACAACTCGCTTTCCAAGCCGATCATGAACACTCTTATTTTTTAAGCGCCGATCCATGCTATTATGATTATATGCATCTTGGGCATGGATAGACTGGTGGTTGGTTTGAGATTGCCTATACTCCCGATATTGATTGCTACATTCTGGACAGTTATGTCTGGTAGGCAACTTCAAACCTTCATTCCAGTAATGTCTGAAGAAAGGACAATTCTAATGTAATTCGACTTGTTTCCTTTCATACATCTCTTCTTTCAGTTGATGCTGGTATGCTTGATCCTTCAACCAACACTAATAATCCTTTTCCTTCTGCCACTGCCATTTATTCAACAGAATCTAAGATGTAACTCGCGGCTTTGTCGTCCCTGCTTTTGATGTCTCCCCCTGCTCGTATCGGCTCTTTTGCTCGGCACGACGTCTCCTAATCTCTCTGTACTCGTCAGCCGATATTTGCATCTTGGGACCGACCGTTCCAATTTCTTTTGATCTGGTTGATGTTAGGACCTTAGTCTTTCCTTTGAGTAGCGCAGCATCAACTATGTTTTGTTCTCCTAGGAAAGGATTATCATCAACTTTCATTTTTCGAGGTGTATCAAATTTGAGCCTCCCCTGCTGAATAGCCCTCTGTATATGCTGCCTGAAGATTCTGCATTCATTAGTGGAATGAGAAGTAGCATTATGGAACTTGCAAAACTTCTTATTCTTCAACTGATCAGGGGGCAACATAACATGACCATCGGGCAACTTGATCTGCCCCTTCTCAAGTAAGAAATCGAAGAGCTTGTCTGATTTGGTGACATCAAAGTCATAGCTCCACGACTCCTCTTCCCTAAGGATTTGGCACCATCACTGTCTTTTTGCCCCAATTTCATTCAGCCGTAGCAACCTCTTCTTCTTCATCTTCATAGCTGTCATCGACTGAATATGGATCATAAGCTTCGGCTACTGGGTACTCTTCTGGAACCAGGTATCCCTGTGCATACTCTAGAATTGACTATTGAGCGCTGCCACTCGTTGAGCCAATTGACCTAAGTTGTCAAATTCTTATCCCAGCAGCTTTTCTTTCTACATTGGCAGCATTCCTTGAACAGCTAACGCAGCTTGTTGATCATCAGCCAAATTTAAGGAGAAGCACAAGTTTCTGGTTTCTCGGAATCTCTGAAGAAATTCAGTGCCCGATTCATTAGTCTTCTGTCTTATAGTTGTCAGATCGGTAATCTTCTTTTCTCCAGTCTAGTGTAAAAATATGTATGAAACTTCTTCTCTAGGTCAGCCCAACTGGCAATGATGAAAACAAGTGAAGGCTGGCCCTGATAGGGACATAGAGAAGAAACAAACTCGATGGGCATCCTCAACTGATGTTTCATCCAATTGTGTAAGATACCGACTGATATATTCTATCATGCTTGTACTATCTTGGCCAGTGAACTTAGCAAATTCCGAGAGCCTATAATTTATGTGAAGAGCGACCAAATCATACCATTCTAGATATGGGCATTTGTACGAGAAGGTTAGCCCTTTTGGCTTTAGACCGAACTGATTTTTCATCATCTCGGTCACCCTCAGCAACAATTCATCAGCTTGCGGATTTGGATTCCTCTACACCTGCTGACCCATCTGTGGATTGAAATCCCACGTGCCTTGATATCCTAGATTTGGCATCATGTGAAGGGTGTTGTAATCTGTGCCATTGTGATACCCTTGTGGAATCTCGATTTGCTGGGTTCTTTGCCGGTTTGCTGCTTGAAGTCTCTAATTATAGACATAAGGATCTATATCTCTATGGATCCTTTGAATTGATGGTGCTATTTTTTGAGCCGACGGTGGTATGTGGCCTGATGTGCCAAAATTGATCACCTCGTTCTGACTTTGCCCCGTCAGCTGTTGCACAACCTGTATTGATGGTCCAGGATTATACTATATCTGCTTCGTAGTAGTTCCTTGAGCCTGTTCAAATGAACCCTGAACTATCTGGACATCACCATTACCAGCTGGTGTTGCTTCTTGATGGCTGGTACCGACTTAATTAGTCCCTTGGGTCGATGGATCTAGAATATTGTAATAAGCTAGCCCACCTTGACCAACTGGAAATCCATGAATCAGCTCTCTCATGGCATTGTGGAATATGTCTAGGAAAGCTTCGTTATGGCTTGATATGGCATCACGAATAGATTTGTCTACAACTTCCTTAAAGAAACGCTTGTCTTCATCTTCAGTTGTATTCATCTGCCCGTGTAGTAGAACTCTTGGTAGTGGAAATTTCTGAACAATTGTGTTGTCACGTGTTTTGGTGTAGGACAATAAACACTTGTTCTGAAACTCTTCTATAGCTTTGCTGATGATACCCTTATCCCCATCAGGTAGATCTTCATAATGCAACATAAAGATATCGTTGTTGTTGTGAACCGCCATGACGATTGTGGGGTCCCACAGGGCATGCCAGAAACGCGTGTCGATACAGAATTTTTGTCCTGTGCCGAGGACACACGTAGCAAGCCGGAAGGGTCTGCTCGATGGAGCTATAGATCCACCTAGCTTTAGCATAGGAATGGTCGATCATACGCACTCCTCCCAAGACGTGCTAGTCAATTTGACCCTGTAATTAACAAGGAGAGAAAGTTTATCAGTAATTAAGGGCGGAACATGCCGGTGTTGCCAGACAGTCCCGAATATGCGGCTCTGAGAGCCGATATGAAAGGAGATCGACTAAACAATTGATTCCAGCATATTCGTGAGAATAAATCAGGTAAAGCTCCTTGGGTTGTATAAGAAGAATTGGTTATCATTCAGGATAAATGTCGTTATTTGAACAAATATTAATTAATGGCAATAAGATGTCAACAATGATTGATTTATGCTAAGCCAATGATTACAAGTAACCGAACCCCTTGCTATATAAAGAAACAATTCAACACCATTTAACCGTTTAATAAAGATAAATCTAATGAATATGTTAGATCTCATCTATCGTTATGACCAGTGGGGCATGAGGCAGAATCATGCAGGCCATAGAAATAACAATAGACGACGACCCTAACTCTTTACTAATATCAGTGGGGCATGAGGCAGAATTATGCAGGCCGTAATACAATAATAAGATCATAGGGCTAACACATCTTTCAACCTATCTTTACTTCAACGGTCTCATGATGCGAACTGTTCGCAAAAGCACTCGATATCGGCTAAAACAGTCGATTCAGGCATAGCGCATAGTTAAAGTCATTTCTTATTAGGAATAGATCTACCAAATAACGATCCCCACTCCATGGTGCTAACAATGGGGTGTGAGGCAGAATCACACATGCCATGATAATGGGCCATGGAACAGTTTTCGCTAGCCAATAAATCTACTCAAGACGCAGCATGCTTTAACCGCACGCTATGCACGATCAAGATTGACGTAAAACAGCCGATAAAACATAACTCATCATTTAATGTGTAGATGAGATCAGTTTCAGATTAAGAAACGATGGGCTAAACAAGATATAAGGCCGATCTAGATCAATCCCAATCGGGCAGAGTGATATTGCTACAATTTAGATAAATAATGAAAGCAATAAGTAATATCGGTAACTTAAGGAATCTACCAAAGACTGTCATTCTAAGGTAGAGCCGATAACTTGACCTTGGTCTAGTTCATGTAGCGGGAGTCGATCGGATCGATGCAGCCATACTTGAACTAGGCAAGAATCGATAACTAACTTATACCAGAGTCACAGTGGAGGTCGACCGGATCGATGCAGCCATACGAACAGATGTATAAGCCATGACGATACTTACAACAAGCAGTGGAGGTCTACCGGATTGATGTAGCCGTACTTGCTGAAGAACTCGCCAAGATATACTCTACTCCTACTCCTAAGGGGTGGCCAGAGCTAAAAAAGAAAATGACTTGTATTTTGGATTGATTGTGTTTTTTTACAATAGCCGGGGTTTGATATTTATACCCGGGACCTGCGCATGACTCCTATCTAAACATGACTTATCACAATTTTTGACCCTAGAGAAGACATTCCTAATTTAAGATAACTTAGACTCTAATCTTTCCCTTTTTGTAGAGTCCAACATGTCTCGTCCTGGCGCCAATCATAGCCTTTGTCGTTATCCGCTGGCGCTGTTTGAGGAAAGCCAAATTTCAGTGTTGCTTTTGAATCAGCTGATTCCGATCTGCATGCAATTGATTCTTCAATGACATGGTCTTGGGAGCTCTCGAGTCCCTGTGACTCTCCTTCCAAATTTTGGTGTAAACAGGCCTAGCGCTGTAGGCCGCTGCGTTACAGCTCCCCTCGCCACCACGCCGTTGTCACCACCGCTGCCGCCTTGCCAAGCTACCGAGGCACAACCACTGCCGCCCATGGCCACTGCCGGGTGGTGCTGCTATCGTCATGAGGCCATGCTATGATGCTACTGCTCACCTTGTCACCGTGCGCACATGGGTTGTCCCGGCTGCCTTGCAGCGTCGCCTCGCCTTAATGGCACTGCGGCCGCGCATGCCGCGCCCCCACCTGCCTCCGCACGTGCGCACATGGTTTGGTTGTGTTGTCACATAGCGAGTGCGCAGACGCTGCCTCAGGTCTGGCTGACCGCTTGCCGCCATGGTGAGGACGGCCAGAGCTTGGACACATCCCCTCTCCCTGCCGCCTCTGCCATCAGAGCCGCACCCTCGCAATTAGCCAGGGAGAGTTCACCTCAATCCAATTCAAAGCGTCCATGGTGTCATCATTAAGTCCTTTAGCTGCCTGACCCCACCTAGCCTTGAAGCGGGCACAACCAAGCTCCAATTTGGGGTTTTCCCGCTGCCGTGTCGATGAGACCGCGCTCGGCCATTGTCGAGGGTAGCCCTCCATCAGTCCACCCCTTACCAATTTGAGTGCACCGCTAGCTTCGCTTCCATCCCCTCTTTGCCCTGCGTGCCTTGGCCGAACCTCTATTGCTTCCTCGATGTTGCTGACGCGACCATGCCATCATGGTACACCACCACATAGCTGGGCCGCACATGGCCAACCCTCCTCTGTCATCCTCCACTCCTACTATCACCTCGGCTAGGTCCACGGTGAGCCCCTATTGCTCGCACGTCAGCTAGTTAGGCTTCTAGCCACTCGAGCTCACCAAAACAGTTGCATCGCCATCACGGATGGTCGCACGCCGCTGCAACCTTCCCACAAGTCCCACCACCCCTACCGCCGCTTAGCGTAGCCACCAAGATCAGAGATGGTGATCGACCCATTAGTTGGGCCCGCGTAGGTCCCAGGTGGTCGGCGTAGGCGCCTAGTGCAGCCGCTCGCCGCGCCGCCGTGCACTGAGTTGCCGAGGGTGTGCGTGGGTGAATTAGGGAAAGATCAGGGGGTTAAGTGAGATGGTGTGAGAGAGGGGGAAATAGTGTTAGTACTTAGTTGTGATTTGGAAGAAGTTTCAGGCCCCTTTTGCATAAACGCCAACGCACACGGGATTCCCCCGCCGTGGGCCGTCCGTGCGTGGGCTGGCCATGCGTGGGCCGCTACGTGTGCACTGTGTCACGTGGGCCACGTGGGAGATTCGATTTTCATTTTCCTAAGGAATTAGAAATAGTTTTCTAATTTAATTTCTGAGCTGATCTTTGGTAATTAGTATAAAATCATGTAGGTGTCCAAAAATTGTGTTGATCTGTTGGTGTACTTAGTTCATGTTTATATGTGTTGACATTAGGAGCTATTAAATCATTTGAGAATGCTTAATAATATTAAGTTAATTATTGTAGGAATTTTTGTGGTAAATTGGTTATAGCTTTAGTTCTCAAATTTTATAGTAGCTTCATTGTATTATTATATGCTCACTGTAATTTTTGTGACCTTAGAATAGACTAAGCATTGGGGTAGTTAAATGCTCTTTGTTTCAATATACATTAAATCGCTAGTAGAACTAAAGATATATCCGTAATTTGTCAAGCTAAGGGTTTGTTAGTTGAACCCAACACTTTGCTTGATGAAGATGATAGTTAGCTTAGTATCTTAGTCATTAGAGCTAGCTTAGTAGCTTGGTGTGCGTATTCTTATTTTAAGAGTTGTTGTTGCCTAAATGCTAAGTGTTGTATCATCATCGCATGCATGTAGAGAACGAGTTGGTGGAGATAGTGACCATAGACGATCGTGAGTTCGAGGAGATCGTCGAGGAGTACGAGGAGGAGATTCTCGTGCAGGAGGAGGTCCTAGAGCCATCGATGACTGACTCAGCTAACACCGCGCCTGCCCAAGGCAAGCCCTGATGCAGAACCCTTATTTTTGATAATCACCGTATATATATGTGATGTGCATTTATGTTACAGGAATTTTATGGAAACCACATGCATATATATAGCTATCATATGGGTCTTACTAGTGCAGGATTGAGTAGCTGCTATGCTTAGATTTATCGATAGCGTGGGTAACCTGTCGTTACTCACAAGTAGGTGAATACTACTATTACTCTCATAATAAAATGATGGAAGGAAAAATAGTGACCAGATAGGGATATAGCATGGGATATTGGTGGGTATAACAAGTTGTATCCCGTGGCCAACGGTGCTTAACTTGGTTACGCTGTTTTCCCTGTTTGTGTCGATTGAGGACCGTCTGTTGTTGTGGATGGTAGTCAGGTCACAGACTTATTATCTTGAGCACATACTTGCTTATGGGAGCGGGAAGGCTCGTTACACTCTTGTTGTGGGTTCCAGTTCTTTTTGGACCAGCTGATTGGAGGCAGGGAAAGGTGGAGGTCTAAGCACCATATTGAGACCGGGTCTCAAGAGTGGGGGCTAGGAGTCCAAGTTTCAACGGGGACCTAGACCCTATGATAGGAGTGGAATGGGTTGGTCTTGTTTGTGCCTGGGGTACAAACGGGGCATGTATTTCGGGGTACCCAGCTAGGATACAATGGTTTGTGAATCGTTGTTTCTATGAGACTGTACAACTTGGCTATGGTCTAGCACCGTAGTAAGAACTAGAAGATGAAATATGGTGAAATGGTTCTAATTGTTCAACCCTTGCTTGAAAGTAGAATAGGTGCTTACATAGAATGGTTAGCTAATGAAGTAATCATGACTGCTAATAAAACTTAACTGTAAGGATGAACTATTAGAAATGCTTTCCGCAAACAAAAAGAAAACATCAAACCCATATTGCCTATCATACCCTTGGAGCCAGGAAACTATTCCCACTAGTTGGGTAAGTCTTGTGAGTACATTGTATACTTAGGGTTTATTTACCCTATTACAGGTGTAGCTTGAGGAGTAGCTCTTGTGTGGAGGATTCTTCTTGTAGGCACAGATGGATCCTTGTATCGCTTTTGTTAGACGTTTATTTCAATTCCGATGTTTAATTACCGCACTCTGAACTCTAGTATTGTAATAAATAATTTCCAAGAACTCTTATTGTATGAAATGGACTAAGTATTGTAAACTCGTACTCATTATTGGATTCTAGATGTAAAATGTGGATTATTTCGAGTTCTCCCTTAGGGTGGGCTCGACGGAACTGTCCGATGTAGCTAACTTTTGGGGTGCTTAGTGTCTAGCAGAAGACGAGTGCCTCCGAAAGCATGTTATTTCGGATGGTTCTGACACAGGTGGTATCAGATCCAATAATGAGTCTACGAGTTTAAAAACTCTTTTCAAAAACCTAAAATTTGACCAACAAAAGATTTGTGAAAAATAGGATGCGATAAATTTACGTAAGTAAGTATAAGCCCTAGCAATATGGTCTATCTAGGATAGTGGCATTGGTTTTATCTAATCAATCTTCTATAGGTACACTAACTTACACTGCGTAAGAATCATTTAGCGTATGGGAAGTGAGTGTGCGCTGTGCCAAAAATTATATACGAATGCCGCTATATTCTGGCTTGAGCGAACGAATAGGTCAATTCATGCATCATGAAAAGAGGATCTTGCTTAAACTAAACTCCCCTACATGTATAATTTTGGGTAGTAAATTGATAGGATAATAAATAAAGAGAAATGCTTTAACTCTTAAGGAAAAGTTCTCGCTTGTAACCATTTATTGGGCCTTATCATCTCTCTAGCCATTTGTTTTTAAGTATGGAGGCTTGGTCCCTAACGGTGGGTTCCTATCTATTTATAGATGAACCTGAGGTCTAGTTGTGGGAGCACCAGTGCTAGGATGGGTCGTGGTCTTGGTGAAGACCAGGGCTAAAATGGTCACGACAATGATCATGGCAATGCCAACAGGGAGAGACACGAGGCACCACACCTTGGTCCTCCTCCTTCGCCACCACCACCGCCTCCAATGACCCATGCCGAGATGATGGCTGAGATGTCGGCTGCTCGTCGTGAGTTAGCCCGTGCCCTGGAGATGCTGGCATAGGCTATTGGTGGCTCTGCTCATGGAGGCCATGGTGGTAATGGCAGGAACGGGGGTGGTGCCCGTGGTCCCGAGACGCCCTATTCCTATTAGGACTTCTTGGGGACACCCCCGCCCACATTCACGCCGACTACTAAGCCTCTGGACACGGAGTATTGGCTTCATATTTTGGAGCAGAAGTTTCAGCTGCTTAATGTGACTAACGAGCAGAAGGTGCGCTTTGCCGTACAACAGTTTCTAGGATCTCCTAGTGCTTGGTGGGACACTTTCAACACCATGCATCTTGTGGACCACCATGTGACTTGGCGGCAGTTTACCACTGCTTTTCATCAGTACTATATTCCTGCTGGTTTGCTAAATAGGAAGTTATCCGAGTTTCTAGAGCTAAAGCAAGGAAACATGACTGTGATGGAATATGTGAACAAGTTCAACCACCTTGCACAGTATGCTAGAACTCATGTGGATACTGATGAGAAGAAGATGGATCGTTTCAATTGTGGTCTCTCTTGCATCTTGCAAGAAAAGCTGTATACAGGGGGCTATCAGACCTTTGGTGCTTTTATGAATGATACCATTGCTATGGAGGGACTTCAGCCTGACTCTCAGGCTGAGTGGAAGCACAAGAGGGTGATCACTGGGTCTTCTAGTCACCCATAGTCACAAAAGGTCTAGGTGGTGAGGAGGGTGTCTTATCACTCTCCGGGTGGACAGTCATCTCGTTAGACTCAGTAGACTTACCAGGCACCTCCCACTCATTACCGTGCACCTACTCAGTAGGTGCAGCAGCCTCAGGGACAACAAGTTCTGTCTTGTCAGGGATAGGGGAACACGCCGGGTGCTTGTTTCAAGTGCGGCAAGGAAGGCCACTATGCTCGTGAGTGCCCCCAGAACCAACCTACTCAGTCTTCCCAGCCTTCAGCCAACTCTCATCTGGTTAAGAGGACTATCATCAGGAAGAAGGTGCCCGTGAGCCGCTCGGGACATGTAAACTTCACTGAGGTTGAGGAGATCTCATAGGGAGAGCCTGTGATGGCTAGTATGTTCACCATTGATTCCCACCCAGCATATGTATTATTTGATTCTGGTGCATCACATTCATTCATGAATATGGGGTTTGCACAAAGGCACAATATATCTACTATGTCTATTCCTATTACCTATAGAATCAGGACCTCGGGTGCGCAGTTGTGCGTTAAAACTTGGACAGACATAGTGAGACTAGTGTGAGCCACTCACTCTTATCGTCTCCAGTTCATGGTGCTGCCTGGGCAAGGCATAGATGCAATTCTAGGAATGAACTGGTTGAAAAACTATGGGGTAGTCTTGAACCATAGGCAAAGAATTGTTGAGTTAAAGCTTCCTTCTTCTGAGGATAGAATGTCTCTCCTTATGTCTGTAGTTCCCACCCTACCAGTTGTTGCTCATGCTGAAGCTTCTCCGAACCTTTCTTCTCTTCTTGTGGTCTGTGAGTTTTCAGATGTCTTCCCTGAAGACCTACCTGGGTTATCACCGAACCAGGATGTGGAGTTTGCCATTGAGTTAGAACCTGGTACTACTCCTATTTCACGGTGTCCTTACCGCATGGCTCCAAAAGAATTCACTGAGATGAAGAAACAGTTAGAGGAATTGTTAGAGAATGAATTTATCCATCCAAGTTCTTCACCATGGGGTTGTCCAGCTATTTTTGTGAAGAAGGATGGCACTCTTTGGATGTGTATGGATTATCGCCCTCTTAATGCTATAACCATTAAGAACAAGTATTCTTTACCTCGTATTGATACTTTGTTCGATCAGTTGGCTGGTGCAAAAGTATTTTCAAAGATCGATCTTCATTCTAGGTATCACCAAATTAAGATCTGGCCACAAGATATACCAAAGACAGCTTTCTCTATTAGGTATGGGCTCTATGAATACCTAGTCATGTCTTTTGGTCTCACCAATGCTCCTACATTCTTCATGTATCTCATGAATTTAGTCTTCATGCCGGAGTTAGACAAGTTTGTAGTGGTGTTCATTGATGACATATTGATATATTCTAAGAACAACAAAGAGCATGCACAACATCTTCACATAGTCCTGACTCGATTGTGGAAACACAAGCTATATGCCAAATTCAGCAAGTGTGAGTTTTGGTTGGATCGAGTGTAGTTTTTTGGACTTGTCCTGACACCTGAAGGCATCTCTGTGGATCCTGGCAAGGTGCATGATGTGTTAAATTGAAAATCTCCAAAGTCAGTGCATCAGATTTGTCAGTTCCTTGGTCTTGCTGGTTATTATTGGTGCTTCATCCCTAAGTTTTCTAAAGTAGCTCAACCAATAACCAAGTTGCTCTAGAAGGATGTCAAGTTTGTATGGAGTCTGACTTGTGAAGAAGCTTTCCAAGCCCTGAAGAAGTTTCTTACCTCTGCTCCTGTTCTTGCCCAGCCAGATATTGATAGGCCGTTTAATATGTATTATGATGCCTCTAGGACTGGATTGGGTTGCTTATGCAAGATGGACATGTGATCCCTTATGCTTCACGTCAACTGAAAAAGCATGAGATGAATTACCCCACCCATGATTTAGAGCTGGCTACAGTTGTGCACGCTCTAAAAATTTAGAGACATTACCTATTGGGAAATAAAGTGCATATCTACACGGATCACAAGAGTCTCAAATATATTTTCACTCAATCCGAGTTGAATATGAGGCAATGGAGGTGGCTTGAGTTAATCAAGGATTACAATTTAGAAGTTCATTATCATCCGAGAAAAGCTAATGTGGTAGCTGATGCCTTAAGTCGGAAGTCACATCAAGTTGAAGAAGAATCTTTGCCCTTCACCCATTTTGAAGTGTTAGCCCATATTGCTCTAGTCTCGGATTTACTTGAGCAAATTATTATAGAGCAAAGGCAAGATGCTTCGGAAATCTCCCATATCAAGAAGTTAATTGCCGAAGGGCGTGGTCCTCATTTTAGTATTGATGATCAAGGTGTGGTGAAGTTCAAGAGCCGATTGGTGATTCCCTCAAGTGATGAGCTTAGGAGAAAAATTTTGGATGAAGCCCACAACTCCAAATTATCCATTCATCCAGGAAGTAACAAGATGTATCATGATTTGCGTCACTTGTATTGGTGGCTAAATATGAAACATGATATTACCAAATACATCTCAGAATGTGACATTTGCGGAAGGGTTAAGGCAGACCATATGCGTACACCTAGATTTCTACAACACTTGCCTATTCTTGTTTGGAAATGGGAGGATATTTCCATGGACTTTGTTGTGGGTTTGCCTCACACGGCAAAGGGGTATGACTCTATTTGGGTCATTGTGGATCACCTTACCAAGTCCGTTCATTTCCTCCTAGTGGATACAAGGTATTCAGCCAAGAAGTATGCCAAGTTGTATTTTGCTTGGGTTGTGACCCTACATGGCGTTCCTCTTACCATTGTTTTCAATAGAGGGTCAGTCTTTGTCTCTCATTTCTGGGAGCAACTCTATAAATGTCTTGGTACTCGTCTCCTCAGAAGTTCAGCTTATCACCCACAAACTGATGGTTAGACAGAAAGGGTCAATCAAGTACTTGAAGACATATTGAGAGCTTGTGCCATTTCTTATCCAGAAAAGTGGGATGAATGCTTGTCTTTAGCTGAGTTTTCTTATAACAATAGCTATCAAGAAAGCATTCGAATGGCACCTTTCGAGGCCCTGTATGGCAAGAAGTGTAAACACCTCTTAATTGGGTTGAAGTGGGTGACTGTGGTTACTTTGGACCTGATTTCATAAAGGAAGCAAGAGAGCAAGTTAGTGTTATTCAAAGTCATTTAAAAGCAGCTCATAACCGTTAGAAAGCTTATGCAGACAAGAGAAGAAGGCCCTTGCAGTTTGAAGTTGGTGACCATGTGTACCTAAAGTTATCCCCGATGAGAGGTGTGCATCGGTTTGGAGTCCGTGAAAAGTTAGCTCCTCATTATGTTGGACCTTATAAAATTTTGGAGCGGTGTGGTTCGGTTGCTTACCGTCTTCAACTCTCGGATATTCTATCAGTAGTCCATAATGTCTTCTATGTTTCCCAGTTAAAGAAGTGCATGCGGGTTCCTGATGAAGTGATGGAAATTAAAGGACTCCCTCTCCATCCTGATCTTTCTTACATTGAGCATCCCGTCAAAATTTTGGATGAAAAAGAAAGAGTGACTAGGAACAAAGTGGTGAAATTTTATAAAGTCTAGTGGCAAAATCATTCGGAGGACGAAGCAACTTGGGAACAAGAAAGCTATGTTTTTAAACATTATCCTCATCTCCTTTCTAGTTCACCAAGGTAATTATGTAAATTGAAATTTATTTCTTATCTCTTTCCCACACTAGGCACACACATGAAATCTCGGGACGATATTTTGATTAAGGGGGGGTAGAGCTGTAACACCCTCGGTGTTACACCCTAAACAAACCACTAAACCCTATCATGAGCATCATATTTATGTGATAATGCATGTGATAGACTGTGTACATAAATTTCTTGTAACCTAAAATGACCAATAAAAATGTTAAATAAAAATGGATTCAATAGCTCATGTTATGTCAAGTAGGGTTAAAAACCAATTTTTATTGAGCAAAAATATTATAGAACATGTGTGCGACACCTAAATAAAGTTTGAAGTATAAACTTTGTAGATGACAATATAACTCTTGCTGTAGAAAAATAACATTGCTAGCTAGTATTTCTAATAGCTTAGAAATGGAACTTGAAATTGAATTCAGCTGAAGACTTTGAAGATTCTTTAAGTTTATTGACAACAAGACAATGCCATGTTTGGGGATTTATTTTGCGAAATTGAGTTAAGAGGTGGTGTCATGTTTTAGCTCGGATTGGTAGCCAAATAGACCATCTTTAGCATAGTCAAGGCAGTTTAGTGTCAACCTCAATAGTTTAGTTGCTATAGACGCTTTAAAATTCACGCACGACATGATCTCATGCTGGTTGGCCATGTGGGCGTGGTCACCACGCTCGAGCGCACATTGTCGCCATGCTGGTTGCCCTGCGCGCACGCGTGCTGTCGCGTGTGACTGGCCGAGGCTGCTTCCAGCCTAGCCATGGCTTGGCTATGGCCTGGCGCTGCAGGCCACTATGTTGTTGCTCCCCTTGGCACCGCGCCACTGGCACCGCCGCTGCTGCCTTGTCGAGCTACCGGGGTGTAGCCACTGCCGCCCTTGGCTACTACCGTGCAGTCCTACTATCGTCGTGACATCGTGTTGCGCTGCTGCTGCTCGCCTTGTCACCATGCGCACGTGGGCTGTCCCAAATGCCTCGCGTCGTCACCTCACCTTAATTGTGCTGCGGCCGCGCATGGCGCGCCCCCACCTGCCTCCACGTGCGCATGTGGTCTGGCCGTGTTGTCATGTAGTGAGTGCGCCGATGCTGCCTCGGGTTCGACTGACCGCTTGCCGCCAAGGTGAGCACAGCGAGAGCTCGAACCCATCCCTTCTCCCTGTCGCCTCTGCCGTCAGAGCCACGCCCTCGCAATCAGCCAAGGAGAGTTCACCTCAATCCAATTCAATGCGTCCACGACCTCATCATTAAGTCCTCTAGCTGCCCGACCCCACCCAGCCTTGAAGCGGGCATGGCCAAGCTCCAATTTGGGGTTTTCCCACCGACGTGTCGATAAGTCAACGCTCGGCCATTGCCGAGGGCAGCCCTCCATCGATCCACCCTGAACCAATTTGAGTGCACCGCTAGCTTCGCTTCCATCCCCTCTTTACCCTGCATGCCTTGGCTGAACCTCTATCGCTTCCCCGACGTCGCTGACGTGACCGTGCTGCCGTGGTGCGCCGCCGCACGGCTCGACCACACATGGCCAACCCTCCTCCATCATCCTCCACTTCAACTATCACCTTTGCTAGGTCCACGGTGAGCCTCTGTTGCGCGCACATTAGCTGGTTAGGCTTCTAGCCGCCCGAGCTCACCAAAATAGTTACGTTGCTGTCACGGATGGTCACACGCTGTTGTAGCCTTCCTAGTGAGTCCCGCCACCCCTACCGCCACTTAGCGTAGCCACCAAGATCGGAGATGGTGATCGACCCGTTAGTTGGGCCCACGTAGGTCCCAAGTAGCTGGCATAGGCGCCTAGTGCCACCGCTCGCCGTGCCGCCGTGCACTGAGTTGCCGATGGTGTGCGTGGGTGAATTAGGGAAAGATCAGGGGGTTAAGTGAGATGGTCCGAGAGAGGGGAAAATAGTGTTAGTACTTAGTTGTGATTTGGAAGAAGTTCGAGGCCTCTTTTGCATAAACGATGACACGCACGGGATTCCCCCACCGCGGGCCATCTCGCGCGTGGGCCGCGAAAGCGGGCCGCTGCGCGCACGCGTTGTGTCGCGCGGGCCATGCGTGTGGGCCGCGCTGGAGATTCAAATTTTGTTTTCCTAAGGAATTAGAAATAGTTTTTTAATTTAATTTTTGAACTGATCTTTGATAATTAGTATAAAATCATGTAGGTGTTCAAAAAATTGTATTGATCTGTTGGTGTATTTAGTTCATGTTTATATGTGTTGACATTAGGAGCTATTAAATCATTAATATTAAGTTAATTATTGTAGGAATTTTTGTGGTAAATTGGTTATAGCTTTAGTCCTGAAATTTTTATAGTAGCTTCATTGTATTATTATATGCTCACTGTATTTTTTGTGACCTTAGAATAGACTAAGCATTGGGGTAGTTAAATGCTCTTTGTTTCAATATACGTTAAATCGCTAGTAGAAATAAAGATATATCCTTAATTTGCCAAGCTAAGGGTTTGTTAGTTGAACCCAACACTTTGCTTGATGAAGATGATAGTTAGCTTAGTATCTTAGTCATTAGAGCTAGCTTAGTAGCTTGGTGTGCGTATTCTTATTTTAAGAGTTGCTGTTGCCTAAATACTAAGTGTTGCATCATCATCGTATGCATGTATAGAACAAGTTGGTGGAGATAGTGACCACAGACGATCACGAGTTCAAGGAGATCATCAAGGAGTATGAGGAGGAGATTCTCATATAGGAGGAGGTGCCCGAGCCACCAACGACTAACTCAGCTGACACCACGCCTGCCCAAGGCAAGCCCCGATGCATAACCTCTATTTTATAATTCACCGTATATATATGTGTTGTGCATTTACGTTAGAGGAATTTTATGGAAACCACATGCATAGATATACATGTCCTACGAGTCTTACTAGTGCATGTTCGAGTAGATGCTATGCTTAGGTCATCGGTAGCATGAGTAACCTACCGTTGCTCACAATAGGAGATTATTATTACTCTCATAATAAAATGATGAAAATAAAATGGAGACCGGGTAGGGATATGGCATGGGATATTGGTGGGTGTAACAAGTTGTGTCCCGCGACCAACAGGGCTTAACTTGGTTACACTGTTTTCCCTGTTCGTGTTGATTGAGGACCGTCCTTTGCTGTGGATGGTAGTCAGGTCATAGACTTATTGTCCTAAGCACATAGTTACTTATGGGAGTGGGAATGCTCGTTACGCTCTTGTCGTGGGTTCTGTCTCTTTTCGGACCGACTGATTGGAGGCAGGGAAAGGTGGAGGTCTAAGCACCATATTGAGACCGGGTCTCAAGTGTGGGGGTTTAGAGTCCAAGTTTGAACTGGGACCTAGACCCCGTGATAGGAGTGGAATGTGTTGGTCTTGTTTGTGCCTAGGGTACAAATGTGGCGTGTGTTTTGGGGTACCCAACTAGGATACATTGGTTCACGAATCGCTATTTCTATGAGATGGTACGACTTGGCTATGGTCTAGCACCGTAGTAAGAACTGGAATATGAAAGATGGTAAATTGGTTCTGATTGCTCAACCCTTGCTTGAAAGTAGAACATGTGCTTACCTAGAATGGTTAGCTAATGAAGTAATCATGACTGCTAATAAAACTTGATTGTAAGGATGAACTATTAGTAATGCTTTCCGTAAACAAAAAGAAAATAGTAAACCCATATTACCTATCATATCCTTGAAAGTCGGAAAACTATTCCCACTAGTCGGGTAAGTCTTGCGAGTACATTATGTACTTAGGGTTTATTTTACCCTATTGCAAGTGTAGCTTGAGGAGTAGCTCTTGTGTGGAGGATTCTTCTAGTGGGCATAGACGGATCCTTGTATCATTTCCGCTAGATGTTTATTTTCATTCCACTGTTTAATTATCGCACTCTGAACCCTGGTATTGTAATAAATAAATTCCAAGAACTCTTGTTGTATGAAATGGACTAAGTATTGTAAGCTCGTACTCTTATTGGATCCTAGCGGTAAAAGTGGATTGTTTCGAGTTCTCCCTTGGGGTGGGCTCGACGGAACTGTCTGATGTAGCTAACTTTTAGGGTGCTTAGTGTCTAGCGGAAGACGAGCGCCTCCGAAAGCGTGTTATTTCGGGCGGTTCTACCACAGATACCTTGGTGTCACCTTATGAGAAGAAGCAATGTGGTGTAGTGGATGGGCTTGTAATAGCATCACAATCATGGCCCGAGCATGAACTATCATCATTACCATCAAGTGTGCATAGAGTAGCATCGTCATTGGCATCACTTGAGGCATCATCATCATCAATCTTGTTGTCGGTGTTTCAAATGAACACCAACTAGTAAATTTATATTTGTTGCGCGTTAGGCCCGGATGGTGCGCTAAAAGACACAAGGTTTATACTGGTTTGGGCAGAATGTCCCTACATCCAGTTTGCTGCGGCTCGTGTTATTAGCACTAAAAAGGTTCATAGTAGGGGTACAAACGGTCGAGAGAGGGACATGTCTCAAGTCTTTGATGGAAAGGTCGAGAGGATGCCAAGAGCTCGATTGCTACTCAGCTATGTGTTGTGATGTGTAGGATTGATCCGTCCCCTTAGTGGGGTGCCCTGTCTTCCCTTTTATAGATCAAGGGGAGCAAGGGTTATAGATGGGAGAAAGAAGAAAAACCAGAGGTCAAGAAGGTCTTTCGAAGGTGCCGGGTCTTCCTTTTCCTCTGAGCTAGCCCTGCTGACATGGCAGACGGTGCCAGGGATAGAACGTTCGCTGATCTTGATAGGACTAAGCCCTGGCTTCGGTCAGCAAGTGGTCACGTCCCATCCTACTCTGGCGGACGGTGCAGTGTGCCAGGGCGCCGAGCCACGACCCTATGGGGAGCAGATGGCATAGAGGCCCCCACATTCCTCACTGTAGGTGACATGAGTTTCCTCTTGGACCGTAGCGGTTGTCGTATGTTTCCATTAGGATTCTTGTCCGAGGGCAAATATCGACGCCAATAACACTGTAGGATAAATGTTGGCGCCCACAACACTGTTTTGGGCTCTAACATGCCTGGAAGGTTGCTTAAAGCGCCCGTCTGGTCATATTCTGATGGTACCTTCCTACAGGCGGGCAGGGTATGGTCCTCGGTATTACGGTTGACTTGAGTCGCCTTATCCGCACGCGTAGTTAAGAAGGAGCAGCGCACAGATGTCGCGCGGGACAAAGCCTGCCCCTAGACGTCGGACGAGGCGGAGCCTGCCCCCGGCCGTCGGGCGAGGTGGAGCCTACCCTCGGACATCGGACGAGGCATAGCCTACCCTCGGACATCGGGCGAGGCATAGCCAGCCCTCAGACGTCGGGGGAGGCGGAGCCTGCCCTCGGATGTCGGGCAAGGCAGAGCCTACCCTGGAGGCAGAGCCAGTCCCTAGACATTAGGCAAGACAAAGCCAGCCCTCAGCCATCGGGCGAGGCAGAGTTCGGCCCCAGATGTCGGATGAGGTGGGGTCCAGCCCTTAGGGGTCGGGCGAGGCACAGCCAACCTTCGGTCGTATGGGCAAGAAGTGTAGTTGCACTCTTGTCTGTTCAAAAGCATCAGCGTTTGATGGTTATTAATTCCACCTCTTTGGGTACCCTAGTATTTAGTCCCCGACACTTGTCAAGTGAACTTGTAGTGGATCGATCATCATCATCATTTGACCATGAGGTGGAGCAATCTTCCATAATCTCCAAATTATGGTCATGCTCAACATCCTCATGTGCATCTTCCTTAGGCTCATCCTCCTTGAACTTGCCATCATCTCATATGGAGGAGTCACCGAAGGTGTGCTTGATTGATTCCCACAACTCATGGGCGGTTCCTTTGTGGTTCACCTTGTAAAACAACTCAAAGCTCAAAGCATCCATTAGAAATAAATAAGCATCAGAATCAAGTTCAAAGAGAATCTTTTGAGCTTTGGTTAGATTTTTATGGTCCAAGACATGGGTGAGACCACTTGTGACAACCCACCAAAAATTAGGTCCTTTTGCACAAATATGATCAAGCATATGGTGTTTCTACCGTGCAAAGTGTGTGCCACCAAAAAAATGTGTGTCACAATCATCTAGCCCACTAGACGCCATCATCTCGGGTTAGTGAAGACCACAAATGAGTGACCTAGCTTTGATACCACGTGTAGGATCGAGATGACAGACTAGAGGGGGGTGAATAGTCCTTTCTACATTTAATCGCGCAGTTAACCGAAACAAATATGGAATTAAAACTATCGGTCTACCTAAGACTACACCCCTCTATCTAAGTTCACAAGCACCTTATAAAAATCCTAAAGAGGTAACAAAGGTGCCGGGCTAGCTAGTGCTCACCTATCCAATTCTAACTTGTAAGGTTACATAAACCTATGCAACTAATACTTCAAGCAAACCGGGGAGCACCTATACAATCTAGTAAGCAAAAGCACAAAGCCACCTAAGCTCACTAGCAATGCTCAATAACAAGGCTACATAAGACAAATTAGAAAGTGCAAATTACTTAGCTACACAAACTAAGCAATATGACTAACAAGGTTACTAAAACCAAATTAGCCACGCAAAGGAGCTACTTCTATGCTACACAAGCAAGAAGTCCGGTCGTGCAAGGGAGCTACTTCTACGCTGGTTGCAATGACTGAACGCACTGGCCCAACATCTAGTCGTGCTACGCCGTCCATGTGTCGCTCTACGTTCAACCGGAGCCGTCCGATCTCAACAGTAACTACACGCGCCAACGGTCAAGACGACCGGACGCGCCAAGCCCATGACCTGACGCGCCCGAGCCGTGTCAGATCGCCCCAGCGCGCGCACAGCCAACACCTTACTGGACGCGCCACTGCTCCACGACCTGACGCGCCACCGCCTGAGTCCGATCGTTTCTAGAGAGCTCCTCGAGCCTCAGTTTTGCGACTGGACGTGTTAGGTGAGTCACGATCGGACACAGCACCTGAGTCCGATCCTTTACCGCCTGCCACGTGTCAATGCTACATCCACGCCACTGCATCAGTGTACGTCAGAGATGACTGGACGCAGCCCCTGCCGTCAGCTCACTCTTTGCGGTAGCGTCCGGTCACATGACCGAGACCACGCGCTCTCTATAGCCACTTCATCGGACGCGTAGGTCCTCTCGAGGCCAATGTCCGGTCACTCACAGTGACTTTCTTTCGCCTCCTTTTCTTCACTGAGTTGATCCGTTTTAACTTCAATTTCTCTTCCTTTGCAAATGTGTCAACACCACCAAGTGTACACCACCATGTGTATGTGTGTTAGTATTTTCATAATCATTTTTTAAGGATTAGTCACTCAACTCGCTACGCCACTTGATCCTAGCAACGATGCAAAGTTAGATCACTTAAGTGGCACTAGATGACCGATATGTAAACAAATTTGCCCCTCTTGATAGTACGACCATCTATCCTAAATCTGGTTATTAACTTTTCTACACACCTATGACCGGTGAAATGAAATGCCCTAGGTTATACATTTGTTTTGCGCATTCCATTCCATCTCCTCCAAAGATGATGCAACACATGCACCAACACGATCAACAATGATATGATTCACTTCATATCATCACGCGACCATATTGGTTTGTCGATCTTAACCTCACTTGCTCTTCATCGTTGCTTCGGTCCATCGACGCCAAGTCATCACTCAACTTGCCCTTCACACTTGCAACCGGTCCGTTGAGCCAAGTCATGTCTCGATCTTCTCCACCTTGATCACATGACTCAATGTCATGTCTCATGTGTAATGAGCTCCTTCATCATTACATGCGTGAGCTTTGTAACATCTCCGAGCCATTTTCACCTCCATGGCATATGTTGCTCACACATATGTACATGTGGACTAATTTTCTGTGTATCTCACATTAAACACAATTAGTCCACCTAGGTTGTCACTTAATTACCAAAACCAAACAAGGACCTTTCAACTGTACATGTATCCGAATACTCAAATTATATATTTATGATGTCGACATCTAATCGTATCATATCCGGCATGGTTGATAATATCCATATTTGAATCCGAATCCGACCAGAAATATAAAAACAAATGTAATATCAGTGATATCTGTCCGTATCCGAACCGTTTTCATCCCTACTTTTCAGCCATATTTTCTCTTGCACTCCTATAGGACCCACCTTCCATATGTGTATTGGGGGAGATATATTAGGGTACTGTTGCAGCATATCCCCCAATAAATTTAGAAAGTGATATTAGGCTACCCTAATACCATCTTATTAGAGGAGTTGTATTGGGGGACTGCTGGAGATGCTCTAACATAAAAAAAACAAATATCTGGCAAAAGCATAAGGAAAAGAAGACCAGCGCCTTACGACTAAAGCAGAGGCTACGTCTTCAGATGGCTGCCTTCATCAGTTCTTTAGGCCGTCCTGCAGCTTCAGGATAATATCCTCCGTATGAGTCCACTCCTTTAGCTTCATCATCTTCTTCCACTGTGTCAAAAATCCCACAATTTTGTAAGCAATCACCTTTGGAGAGTTTATCAGAACATTGTTAAACACCCAATCGTATCTAATCTTCCAAAGACTCAACACAACACTAGCCATAATGTAAAAAAGGACTATTATCTCCAAGGGAACCCAACCCAATGCCCATCAGATCTTGATCGTGGGAGACAACCCTTGTGGAAGTCATAAAATAAGGCCATTAAATCCCTTTTAAGCACATTCCAAAAGACTTGATAAAACTCGGCTGAAAATCTATCTGGACCAGAGCTGAGTTATGGTTCATTTGGAATATAGGACCCCTCTTTCAGACTCTGAAAAATGAGTTATACTATGATGTGTTGTAGGTGTTCATTCAGAACTTCCAGCATACGTATACAGGCTACAGATAATAAATCGTCGATGGATTTTGATCGCATGAAACTTACTGTGTATACCCTACTGATGGTGTTAAAAAGGCCTAAAGCCAGTCAATCGAGATTTTGTACACAACTTTTGTTTTTGAAAAAAAAAGTGGAGTGAAATGGGCCGGCCCACTAGAACAAGCCCAGGTCCACTGGATCGCTTTGACTTGCGTAGGACACTCCCGACTCCTGCCTCCTGGGGCTTCCGCAACCGCCGCGTCGCTGCCCTGCTGCCCAAGCCTCCGGAGGTTCTAGTTCTACTAGCGGAGCCGGCTCACTCTCGCGACACCGCCGCGGCCTCCAGCCGTTTATGGACGGCGAGGAGGCGCCCCTGGGCGCGCTCAACCTGACCGAGTACGCCCCCGCCGGCGCCCGCACCGTCGACTGCTACAGGCGCATCCGCAAGATCGGCGAGGGCACCTACGGGTAAGCAAGCTGAACCGAACCCCCCTCGGCGGCACGCACTCTGGCCGGGCTAGAATTTCCCTTGCATTTTGGTCTGTTCCGCCTGAATCGTTCGCCGCGCGCTGCAATTGCAGTAGATGTTGAGTGGCCGTGGGATGGGATCGTACGGCTGCCGGCGGAGTGATGATGATCCGTTTGGTCCGTGGTTGCACGATTCATGGCGTACTTGGAGGCAATTGTCGGCGGAGACTTTGTGTAGGCCATCGCTTGTTGGTGGAGCAACTGTGCTTTTGTTGTTTCGTCCTAGATGCCATCAGTTGTTGGGCATCATTAAAGCTTTACTCAATTAGTTTGTTGCTTAGGGTTCCTTCGGTAGTGTTGGATAATATAGGTAGGTATTTCTGTCAGAATGCCTGAATTGTTAGGCAGGCGTACACAGTTCTGATGTATAGCAACCATGGAAACTTTATTTATGTATATAATGCAGCTAGGTAATGTCCTTTTATTTTAATCTGATGAAAGGGGGGCAATCCCATAACATCTGGTACTAACCTGATTATATGCATTTTACCAGGAATTTCACTTATTTATGCTTATATACAACTTTGCTCTGTTGCGTCAGCTTTCATCTTTTTGGACATCTTGAGTCCTAACAGTGCCATTCGTCCTAGATGCCGTCAGTTATTGGGCATCATTAAAGCTATAATCATTTAGTTAGTTGCTTAGGGTTCCTTCGGTAGTGTTGGACAATATAGGTAATGTCTGTCAGAATGCCGGAATTGTTAGGCATGCATATACATTAAGTTCTGATGTATATCAACCATGGAAACTTTATCCATGTATATAATGCAGCTAGGCGATGCCCTTTTATTTTAATCTGATGAAAGGGGGAAAATCCCATAACATCTGGTACTAACCTGATTATATGCATTTTACCAGGAATTTCACTTATTTATGCTTACAACTTTGCTCTGTTGCGTCAGCTTTCATCTTTTTGGACATCGTGAGTCCTAACAGTGCTGTTCGTCCTAGATGCCGTCATTTATTGGGCATCCTGAAAGCTATAATCATTTAGTTAGTTGCTTAGGGTTCCTTCGTTAGTGTTGGACAATATAGGTAGGTATGTCTGTCAGAATGCTTGAAGTGTTAGGCCTGCATATGCATTAAGTTCTGATGTATAGCAATCATGAAAACTTTACCTATGTATATACTGCAGCTAGTTAATGTCCTTTTATTTTAATCTGATGAAAGGGAGAATATCCCATAACATCTTGTATTAACCTGATTATATGCATTTTACCAGGAATTTCACTTATTTATGCTTACAACTTTGCTCTGTTGCGTCAGCTTTTATCTTTTTGGACATCCTGAGTCCTAATAGTGCCGTTTTCTCTAGTACGATTTTCCCATGATAAGCTTTTATCTGTAGAAATCATATTTCTGGAATTCATATCTCGATATGTTGGGGCACATTAGGTCAGCAGAAAGATTTTCACCAAGTAGATAATCTGATAATCAAGATATGTTGTCACATTCCCCTGTTCAGCCAATTCTTTTCTAGAAAACAGCTTATGATGATGAGTTGGAGACACTAGAGCCCTATCTTATGAGATCTAGCCTCCATGCAACTCCACGCGGATAGCTCAGTATAGAATTTTGTGTGTATATTAGAAAATTGATGTTTTATGTGTTTCAGCAGTAGTTCAGGTTAAGTATCAGGCACTAGTATGTTCTTACGTTTTCGATTCTCCCCCTTCACTTGGCCATTCGTTTGCTTTTTACTGGAACTAGAGTCGAATCCAGAGCTTGCTCCCTTTGTCCAAAAGAAAGAAATTTTCACTTTTAAAAGTATATATCATTGTTTATATCCTATAATTTATAGCCTTGAACCTCTTTATCCTTGAAATATATTTTAAGCATATGCACTGAAAATGTAAGGTTTTGCAAGATATTATTTTGCTTTCAGTTGGTAACTTAGTATTTGAATCTTGCGTTTTTCTTTTCTTTCTGTTTTGACTATTGTAAAATACTCCCTCTGAGAGGGTCTGATACTCTGATTGTATTCAGTGGAACGTAAATAAAATAGTGCCTACCTTTTATTCTGTATCTAAAATGGTTAATAGGGGCAAGTACTTCCATTGCAAATTTGATTATGCACTGTGCAACACGCAAGGTGTATGAAGATGCAAAAGATCAAATCTCTTGAGAATTTTTTTTTGCATTCTTGTAGAATCAATAGAGCCATTAGTAGTCTTCCGCACTGACAATAATTCATAGTCCTTTCTGAACCCCTACTTTTACTGAATCAGGTGGACTATAATGGTCTTCCATTATGTCTTAAGATCTTTGAAATAACCTGCTAAACAAGGCTCTTTGAAATAACAACGGTTAAATTTTCAGTCTTGATGTTCTTTCTTGTCCTTAGGATTATTTCATGATAAGAAAATGGAATAAAGGAGATCTCCTGCCATATTTTCATTAGTTTTATTTCCTTGCCATCTACATTGATCTGCCAGGGCATTTTACTACTACACGAATATCTATGGTCTATCTAACCGCCTAATTTGTCTCTGTCATGTCTTTTCCTACAAATCTCAGCGAGGTATTTGAAGCTGTGGATATTATTACTGGGGAAAGAGCAGCACTTAAGAAAATAAAACTGGATGATGGCAAAGAAGGGGTAAGCTTTATGATCTCAACAAAGTTAATAAGACTCAAGCACATTGTTTTGTGCGTGTTATAGACCCCTCTGAACTATTCAGTACCTCTGTAGTTTCCACGCCAAATCTTGCGTGAGATTAAACTATTAAAAAAGCTGGATCATGAGAACATCATCAGATTGAAAGAGATTGTAGTATCTCCTGGTAACAAATGTTCATCTAGTCATTTCTAGATATATAATAGAGTGCATTAGTATAATGACATTGCTTAACCATTTATTTAAAAAAATTCTCAGGTTCTGCACATGGAACAGGCGGATCAGGTATAGTATCACTCAGTTCTCTTTTGTTTTATTGCTTATATTCTTTATTAATGTAGCTCATGCTGATGGATTTAATATTTTCCCTGTTAATTGATTTTTACCTGCATATAATTTTATCCTGTGGACTGTGCAGATGATCACATCTATAGGGGAGATATCTACATGGTGTTTGAATACATGGACCATGATTTGAAGAAAGTATTGCACCATAGTACCCCATCCCAAGTCAAGGTACTCAAGTGTACTCCTTCCATCCATAAATCTTGCGCACATTTCTCTTCACATTTTTTCTAGCAATGTAAGGCATGGTTTGCTTCCCTATTCATGTTTTTTGTTGTTTTTTGTCAGTAGTGCCTCTGTTAACTCTAAGTTTGCTGCATGTTATTAGCAATGTTGGTTGCTGTGTTAGCCACTAGTAATCACATATGAATGTATGATGCTGCTTCATGGTCCATTTTCTAGGGGTGGAGCCAGTATTTGGGCATCACAGGGGTCATATCATATCACATATGCTTATACTGATTTTGGCTAGAACATAGATAATAACAAGCAAATGAGTGCATGTTTTTCACTTTTGCAATACAAAGAAAGTTATCTGTCCTAAATAGCTCAAAACATAGCAGAACATAACAAGATAACATGTCACATTAGGATGTTCAGCAGCATGGGAGCTTGAAACAGTTAATTCAGTAGCTTGATCATTTGTCACCTTATGATTTTCAGCAGAATGGGGGCTTGAAACAACTGGCTTATAAAGCTACAAATGGTCTTCAACCTCCTGTTCATCTTGGCTAAACAATGAATCAAGTGATCAACTAAAGACAATAAAAATAATTCTAAATTAAAGAGAAAAAAGGGATATATATAATTGAGTTAGCCCTAGCCCCACCCGACTATTAATCTAATTATAAAGCATGTTGCAATTGGAAACTAAATTCATATGAAGGGAGTGTGAAGCATACGAGTACTCCTACATGAATTCACAGCCCTAGTGCTGCATTCCACTGCACACTGCAACACACGCTGCCCTGGCGAGTGGGGCGTAGGCACGTGAGCGGGGCCGCAGGGGTGAGTCGAAGAAAGGAGAGGAAGTAGAAGTGTCGCAGTCAAACAAAGTGGTGTGGAACAGCACAAATAGTTCTGCCTGGCTTGGTTGGGCTTATTCTCAATCCTCCATGGATGCGCCACAAATATCAAGAAAACAGTAATAACATCATTGGAAACAAAGATTGATGTACCTATTGGCGACTTAGATGTCATCCCTAGTATCCATGGACAAGGGTGAAAAACAAGAAGCAGCCATTGGCTTTGGTGAGATGTCGTCCCAGACTCCATGGAATCTGAGATGACTAAGATGAAGCCCTCATGAGCAATGGCGAGGTCGTCCCTGATTGCATGGACAGTGGTGAAGGCTGCAGAGCTCATGGGCTTATGCTGATGCACCAGTACCAGTGACCTCTATATTTGTTATTTTGTTCTCATCCATGCATAAGTGGCAGGAATCTAATTTCTCATCCAAAACGGCATTGTGTGGCCTCTAATTTTCCATTCAAATTTTCATTATGTGCCAGTTGGCTTCAAATTTTCAGAAAAAAAAAACTTTTGGGGCAGGGCATAGCCTAGCTTGAGTTACCAGATCCCTTTTAGATGCCTTGACGTATTGTTATGTGTCTGTGCACTAAACATGCATGCAAGTGCCCATAAATTGATTAGGCGGTGGCATGCCATGAAATAATGCATTTTACTCAAGGACTTGGGGAAATAAGTCATTTTGAGTGAATCCTTGATTTAGGCGCTGAAGAGAAACATACCCAAGAATTACTGAAAAAATTATGGATTATCAGTGAGATATGTCATTAATCATTAGTGTGTTTCTTCAAATAACCAATTATTGATGCAAATTTTCATTTCTTCAGGTTTATATGGGGCAGCTGCTAAAAGGATTGCAGTACTGCCATGTCAACAATGTACTTCATCGGGATATCAAAGGTTTTCACTTTTTTAGATTTAACTTGAAATTTTGCATCTCTGGTCATTTGTGCCTTCGACCCCATTTTCTCTGACTATGTTTGGATCTCATATTTGCCTGTTTATTGAATTGTTTGTAGGGGCTAATCTTCTAATAACTGGTGGTAAGTTGTTAAAACTCGCAGATTTTGGCCTTGCAAGGCTGTTCACTAGAGATGGAACTTTAACAAATCATGTCATCACTTTATGGTACCGGTAAGTGGAATGGGGAAAAGAACATCATAACACATTTGTTTGGGCCAAAACCTTTTTACCCCCTTATACTAACACAACTTTTTCCATGAATATGTGCTGATGTGGACATCATTACAACTGTTCATAGACCCCCTGAGTTGCTTCTTGGTGCCACAAGTTATGCTGAACCTGTGGATATTTGGTCTGTTGGTTGCATATTTGCAGAATTTTTACTCAAGAAACCATTATTTCCTGGCAGATCTGAGGTATGATGCATACACTTCTCTCCTTTGTGCTCTTGCTCCTGGTGCTATTTTTCCTATAATAAGTGAATTATTATTTACATGAAATTTGGTTTTGTGAACATTGAACATGATGAGTTTTTGTGTTGTAAACGAGGAATATCACGTGGGATTAGATTGATTGATTGCCAAGTACAGGATACATGTGTATCAACCACAGGGTGTGCCAGAGCTAGAGGCTGCAGTAACCCTAGGTGCATGGGCCTTAGGCCAACCATGGCATAGACCTAACCAGCCCACTAACAGCCTGTCTAACAGGCATGACGCACAAATACAGCAATTTGTGCGTATTTATCTATTTTATTACTGTTATATGATCCCTGTCTTTCCTACTTTGTTCTATTATGCATTTTCTGTTACGCTGATATTTTGTTAGATGTACATATCTATGCTGTATATTTTCCCACTATTGTAAGGGGTTTAGTGCATATTGTACAGAACCTTGTCTGCCCCTTTGGGGACTGCAATACAATGTGAGTTTGCATTTCCGAACATGGCAACAAATTGTGATGCTCATACTTGCACCATTAAAGACACACTCATTCCTGTGCTTCCAAATCTCCCAGGCCACCAGGGTAATGAGTGAATTAAGCCCTTTTTTCATCTCCTTAGGCACATCCTTGATTGCCTGGTACCACCAACTTGAAAATTTGCTAGTAGAAACCGGACTGATGGAGCTCAACCCAATCTCTGAAGAATAATAAACCAGACCTATCTAGCAAAGACGCAAGAGATCAACAAATGCTGGGTGGACTCTCCTGCCTGATCACAAAGAAGGCTGCTGGATGAGGGAGTCCTTTTTTTGCTAGACGATCACCAGTCCAGCATCTATTGTTGGTTGCAGGCCAAATGAAGAACTTGCAATGTAGAGGAGCCCAGCTCTTCCAAATCTTTTCCATGGAGCAAAGCGAATGGAGCCAAGAAAGTAAGCATTATAGGCTGATTTGCTAGAATAAATACCAGACCTGGTGAGCTTCCATTGGTGCTGATCTTCAACCCCCTCTCGCAGCAACATATTATGAACCAAATCCCATAGCAAGAGGTACTCTCTCAGGACCAGGACAAAGAGTCAGAGAGTGTACCTTTAATATCTGAGACCCTATGGCAGATCTCCAAAGCCTGCGCAACCGTGTGCTGTTTTATGACTCTCTTAGGGATTGTTTTGAAAAGATTAGGTGCCAGCTGCCCAGCTCAGAAACTGTATTTCCTCGCAGCCACCTATTGGACCAGAACAGGATGCTTTCCCCATTACCAACTATCCGCAACCTTGAAAAGAGCCTGAGCATTTTTGAGGGATTTGAATAGGTAATCCTGCCCAAGGTGAGAACTGTCTGTCTTGTCAAGCCAAAGCCACCTAATGCGGAGAGGCCATCCTAAATACTCCAGATCATGAATACCAAGCCCTCCATATTGTAGTGGCATTTTGACTCGATTCCAGGAAACCAGACAGTTTTCACCATTCGCTTTTTCTTGAACAAGTCAATTTTCTCTTGATTAATCAAGTCCATAGATGCATCTATTCATCTCTTATGACAAGATTATTTCCATCAAATAGCACATCTTTGAAAGAGGGATTTTATTTCTTTAGACCATCAGAGTTCAGTACTTTTTTTAAGACCACCTTTAGGCAAATGTGGATGTTAGTAACTTAGTATTATGGTTTCATGTGTTATATTTTACTGTCAGTTAGGATCTTGAAATTATTGAATTGATCAGTTGTATTTTTCTTACTTTTCCCGGTTTGTCCATTGATTTCTGTTTGTGTTGGATATCCTAGTAATAAAACACACTAATTGCTATTTTCATGTTTTCACTTATAGTCAGCTCCTATAACTCTTTACTCATGAGCATGGCAACACCTTTCTTTACAATATTTCCTTGAATATGGATGAGTAGTTTCAGGTTATTGACATCATTCAACTTTTCTTATTTTGTTATGTTTATGCTTGAAACCTTGACAGAAGCTTGTGTTTTGTTTTAGCAAGAGCAGTTATCGAAAATATTTGAACTGTGTGGATCTCCAAACGAGGAAAACTGGCCAGGTGTTTCCAAGCTACCATTGTATAAGACTATGACTATCCGTCCTGCGACTCCTACCAAACGAAGCCTGAGAGAGATGTTGCAGAAGTAATCCACTGACTGTATTTCTTACGTGTAGGTATTTAGTGTGGTCACTATTTTTTTTTTATGTTTGAATTTAATATATCAAAAAATTATTTTCAGCTTTGACTGTCATGCTGTTGAATTAATTGAACGAATGTTGATCCTTAATCCTTCACAGGTATGTTGCTCTTATGTTTCACACATCTATCTTTCAACATTTGCTTTGTTATCTGAGATTCAATATCAGGCATGCTGACTAATGCAAACTCCATATCAGCATATTCATGACTACTAGTGTTTTTTTAGGTCGGTCAATGGACCTGCTATACGCATCTCAACTATTTGAAAAATGCTGGAAATGGTCTAATAATCGGTGTGTCTTTGTTTGCAGAGGATTTCTGCACAAGATGCTCTTGGTGCGGCATACTTCATCAACTAAACTCATATGGGGGGAAAGAAGTATAGATTCGCTGTTCTCTGCGACTAAGTTTTGTTTACCTTGTCAGAATGGGTATGGGGATCTCATTGGTGTAAGTACTACCTGAAGACTGAAGTCTTGTTTCTCCTGCTGACATTGGATTAGGACTAGCAAGCAGTTTAACTTTGTCTGTTCTAGCTTTAAATATAATATATATAGTAGATGTATTGTACATTAACTCATGGCAAACTGTATGTGATTATTAGTTAATAATAACAAGTACTGATTCTTGGTATATTTTCATATGACACAGTGTTTCATATCTGCCTCCAAACTGTCTAACCTAATTCAAATCAGTCCCAGCATGCTAGTTGCTTCAACAGCTGAGGCATAAATGAAGAATCAATTGATCATATATGATTTCTGCACAATGCCTCAGTCTCTTGTATGCTTAGCATACAATGAATAGCTATGATCTATACGTGTATATCTGCAGTAACCAATGGCTGTCTGAAAGCACAGGACATATTTTTACCCACCCATTTGGTTAACAAAAATTGTTTCTAACTACCCTCTGCTTTATACTATGTACATTTGCATATTGTGAAGAGGATCAGTTTGCTTCTATGCAAAATTTGTGATTTTTTTTTTCTGTATCTTCTAGTACTAAAGAAATCAGGACTAATTCTTTTTTCCATCAGAAGTACTCCTTGTGGAAATCAAAGCGGGTTCCCGTTTTGTGGCTCATGTCAAGTGACAGTTTCTTCAGTTCTTTGGCAAGTGTAGGTCTCCCACAGTAAAATACCCCTGCATGCATAATAAACTCTCATGATCAGAATGACGAACACTTGATCGATGCTCAATAGTTTTTTCATGCCTTTCAGTGTGCTGAGAAAAAAAAATGAATACATTGGGGGCAAAATATTACCGACTGTAGAATTTGGGTGCTTGGACGCTATTCTTGTAAATACTTCTTTCCAGTTAGGTCTTGCAAAATGTGTCCTGGCCTGAAACATGAACACAATTAATATGTTCAAAAGCAATCATGATCATCAACATTCCCGAGATTATCATTCAGCGAATTCATGATACTCTGTTTACTGAACCAAAGTGTGTTTACCCTTGTGCCTGACACTATGTCTACGCCATGCTTGGCGTGGTTCAGGGCCTGCACCATCGACAGCAGGGTCGTCCTTGCATCTCGCTCCTCATACACGCTCGTCAGATAGTTGTGCAGCTCAATGACACCCTGGTTAAACCATCAGGAAGACAGGAACCCCATCGTCATGAGTACATTAACAACATCTGCAAGGAAAACAGCACACAGAAAGGCAGAGACATCACCTTCTTGTCCATTTCAGCGACCTCATTCATCACCCCCTTGAACCACTCGAATGATCCAGGCTCCCTTGTGACCCAGTAGAAGTGTGCGCAGCTTGTTCGGTATGCCCGCCTCTTGTTGCTGCTGCTCGCCGTTGCCGCGCTCAAGCTGTTGGCGCTGTCCTCGGACCGGCTGGTCTCCATTGCCAGGTCCTGAAAGGTTCAGACAAAGTGACCGTCAGTGTCAGGCAAGCAAGAACTGAGTCACAGAAAGCTGAAGAATGGATGCTACAATGAGTCGATACCATCAGCTCGTCAGCCAGCTTGATGTTGTTCAGAAGATCTCTCAGGATGCTGATGAAAGGCGTTGCGCCGATCCCAAGGCCGACAAGGAGCAGCACGTCATAGTTCCTGAAATCCTGCGCTGGGGCGCCGTAGGGGCCATCGACCAGCAACCTTGGCGGACTGCATCAGAGCCCAGAGGAGGCAAGGCATTGCTCAGTTTTCATATTGATCAGGCAGCTCTCAAACAGGGGAGCAGACATGGCGTGGAGAATGCATGCATGGAAGAACCTCTTGTGCTCCACCGCGCCTAGCTCCGAGAAGGCAGCCCTTCGGGGCACGCATGGCGTGAAATAGTTCTCGACGAAGATTCGCTTGAGTTCCTGTGTCCAGTCACCCCTGGTCTGGATGTGGACGCTGATGTAGTCGTCTCCAGGAGCTGAAGTGATGGAGAACGGATGCCTGCCATGCGAAGAAGCAGTATCAGAGATGAGTGTAACAAAAAGAAGCAAGGGTGATCGATCGAACAAGTGGACAAATGAAGAGTCACGCATACCACTCAAATGGGGAGATCGTTGGACACTGGAGGAATATGTACTGCCCACTTCTGTAGCGGAATCCATAGGGTTTCGACATGGTTATGGTCAAGACGTTCCCCGGTAGAAGGCACACCTGAGTGAACCAGATTGCAGTAAGAGCATGCATATACTTTTCATCTCTTCCTACTTCCAACCATCAGGTATTTGTATCTTGCTTATGACAAGCTAATTCATTTTTTTTCCAAACTAATTAGCTTATCCTAAACATCATATATTTTCTCTCTTTTCTTAAGGAAGAAAAGGAGCAGCAGAAAACCCCAAGCCATTTTCTTTGTTTAGATCATTCTTTTTGTGAGCATCTAGTTTGGTCTTGAAATTGTGGGACTACTGACATGAAGTGACCGACTAGCTAGTGATGGGCAGTTGTTGTAAATGAGACAAGTGTTCAATTAAGCCTACATGACCCTATTACATATCCTAGTGCCAACATGACCCAGCACCATATCCTCATCATACTGGCCACATGCCAGAATCCTTTTATATGACTCTGAAACCATCCATTCTCCCAACGGCAACGATGCTTTCGACAGTTTGCAAGAGCAAAGACACAATTGACCCAGACCAAGCCATACGCCCGTTTGTCTTTTCGACCAACTGACGATGATGATATAATGTGATAGTTTGTTGTCATTTGTCAGCGAGGGTGCCAGGTGCCAACTGATGCTAGCCATCCAGATTATGAGACATATATATGCAGGGGACAGAGGCTAGTGTTAGACTGCCATATTATGGGCTGTAGCTTGGGCCATTAGTATTGCTGTATGGGTTGTTATGCCCTGGGCTTGGGCTGAGTCCGTCTGTAAGCGCCCCTTAGGGTTTTATGGTAGATGATCTTGGTTTAGACAAGGATCACCGCTGATCAGGTGTTTCTATAAACCCTTGACAATCCTTGCCTATATATTGTACTCATTTGGTACCTCCATAATCAATCTACTCAGTTTTCCCGAGCAATCTCTTCTTTCATGGTATCACGAGTCTGGGTATTCCCCCCGATTCTACCTCCGTTGCCCTAGCGCGCCTTTTCCCCTTAGCTGCGCTCCTCCCTAGCGCGCCTTCCCCCTCGGCTGCGCTCCTCCCACCCATCTGCGCCGGCTTCCCTGTGCTGCGATGCCTGGGACTCCTCCCCCCTCTCCCAAATCGGCAGCCGCCGCCGCCGCCTCCAAGGCTGCCGTCCCCACGGTATCCAGCCTGGACTCCGATGCCCAGGCCAAGGCTGCTGCCGCCGCCAAAGCTGTTGGCGATGCGGATGCCGCTGCGCGCCTGCGCGTAGCCAATCGGAAGGCTGAGCGTGATGCCACCCTCGCGCGCGCTGCCGCTGCTGAGAAGGAAGCCCAGGCCGCCGCTTTGGAGCTCGACGCCGCCACCGCCCGCGCTCGCGACGCCCTGGCATGCGCCAAGCAGGAACGCGCCGCTGCTGGCGCTCCCGTGGACGGGGACTATGAGGACGCCCTCTCCGATCACGCCTCCGACCACAACGACAACACCGATCTGCATCAAGCCCTCCTTCTGCACGAGGCTGCTGCAATCGCCAACCTCCACTCCTAGGCAGTTGTGGTCTAGAACATCCGCAATCTTGTCACGGTTGTTCTCGACCTCAACGCCGGCAATTTCAATCGGTGACGTGATCAGTTCCTCCTCATCGTTGGGAAGTATTCCCTTCAACACCATGTCCTGCAAGACTTACCGGCGCCTGGTTTCCCTGACTAGCAGCGCATGGATTGCGTTGTCAAGTCATGGATCCTCTGCACCATCTCCGACGACCTCGCCATGACGATCTCAGCGCGCAACTCCACTGCCCGCGACACTTGGCGCGCCGTGGAGTCCCAGTTCTTCAACAACCGTGAGACACGCGCCCTCCTCCTCGACGCCAAGCTCCGCAACTTCATTCAAGGTGATCTGTCCATCACCGATTACTGCAAAGGAGCTCAAGCGCATGGCGGACACGCTTGGTGACTTAGGTGAAGTCGTCACCGACCGCACCCTCATCCTCAACCTCATTCGCGGTCTGAATAAGCGCTTCAAGACCGTCGGCATGCATCTCCAGCGAGGGCGCCCCTTCCCCACGTTCCTGGACGCGAAGGCTGACCTCCTCCTGGAGGAGCTGACGATGGAGAACACGTCGTCGTCTCAATCGACAGCGCTCGCCGCTTCCACCACTACGTCAGCCCCGTCGCGTCCTCCTGCTGTTCAGCAGCCTGCAGCCTCCAGCGCAGGCTCCGAGGGTGGCTCTGCTCCCTCCAAGAACCGCCGTGGAAAACGCGGCGGTCGACGCGACGGCGCTGGTGGCAACCCGGTGCCCACTGGTACGCAGCCAGGTGCCTAGTCCAGCACACCCTCTAGTGGACAGTTTAAGCCTGGCAGCTCCGGCTCCGGGGGCACACCATGGCCCTCCTTCTACCGCCCGTGGGCCGGGGCCATCCAAATGTGGCCTGGACCACAGCCTGGGTAGCGGCCTCCACTTACGCCACTGCCTAGCACCCCTCAGCATGCTCTGCTGGCCCAGCAGACTCTTCAACAGCATGTTGTGCCTGCCCCAGTCATAGAGAATGCCAGGTCTTGGACTGCACCACCCCCCGCCTACTACCAACCGCTCGCTAGGCTTCCTACATGGGATCAGCCATCTCTGGCCTCGACATTCAGCACCATGACGCTACAGCAGCCACAAACACAACAATGACTGGTACTTTGATTCAGGTGCAACCTCTCACATGTCCTCACATTCCGATTCGCTTTCACATACTACTTCTTCGCAGTATCCTACTCCATCGTCCATTGTTGTCGATAACGGATCCTTACTCCCCGTTATATCCACTGGCTCTACAGTTATTTCACCGTCTTTACGTCTTAATAATGTGCTGGTTTCCCCACAACTTATTAAGAACCTAATTTATGTTCGCCAGTTCACTATCGATAACAATGGTTCTGTTGAGTTTGACCCGACTGGGTGTTCTGTGAAGGATCTTCTGTCTCGGAACGTGATCGTCAGGTGCAATAGCTCCGGACCATTGTACCCTCTCCGGCTGCCAGCTGCTCACTCCTTGGTCGCCGCCACCGAGTCTTCACTTTGGCATCGCCGCCTCGGTCATCCTGGACACGAGGCCCTCTCCAAGCTTGCGTCGAGTCTTCCTACTTGTCGTCATGGTACTACTACTGTTTGTCATGCGTGTCAAATAGGTCATCATGTGCGTCTTCCATTTCATTTGTCAACTTCTTGAGGGTCCAATAAATTTGATCTGATACATTGTGATATGTGGACATCACCTGTTCTTAGTGTCTCGGTGAAAGCTCTAGTTTGGTTTTTGGTTAATTGATGAAACCCTAAGTGCTAACCTAGTTTATCAAAGTGATTATGAGATAGGTAGCACTACTCCAAGTGATGAAGCAATGGCGAAGATCATGACGATGATGATGGCATGGTGATGATCAAATGCTTGAACTTGAAAAGAAGACAGAGAAAAACAAAAGGCTCAAGGCAAAGGTATAAATAGTATGAGCCATTTTGTTTCGGTGATCAAGACACTTAGCGAGTGTGATCACATTTAGGTTAAATAGCCGTACTATTAAGAGGGGTGAAACTCGTATTGAAATGCGGTTATCAAAGTGCCACTAGATGCTCTAACTCATTGCATATGCATTTAGGATCTAGTGGAGTGCTAACACCCTTGAAAATGCTTGTGAAAATATGCTAACACATGTGCACAAGGTGATACACTTGGTGGTTGGCACATGTGAGCAAGGGTTAGAAACTTCACCGGCAAAGTGTCCACCCGTAGAGTGCGGACAGTCCGACGGTACCACCGGCACCCTATATAGAAAAGACAGGGGTTCACAGAGTGACCGGACGCTGGTGGCGCAGTGACCGGACGCTGGGGTCCTACGTCCGGTCAGTAGCAATAGTGTGCACGCGTCTCGGTCTTGTGACCGGACGCTGGCGCGAAGAGTGATCGGACGCTGGCAGGATGCGTCCGGTCAATGCTGACATACGCTGACGTGTGGTGCACAGTGGAGACATTGAGTGACCGGACGCTGGGTGAGTCCGGTCGAGCATGACTAGCGTCCGGTCATGATTTTGCGTGAATGGAACCTTACTGGAAACGACTGGACGCTGAGGTCCAGCGTCCGATCACTTCGCAGCAGCGCGTCCGGTCGACTATTGACCGTTGAGATCGGGCGAACAGTATTCAAAGAGAGGGGACACGTGGCGTGTATCACGTGACCGGACGCTGAGGTCCAGCGTCCGGTCGATATAACCGGAGCGTCCGGTCACCCCGTGTTGTGCCCAGTGAAGGGGTACAACGGCTCTATTTCGTGGGGGCTTCTATTTAAGCCCCATGGCCGGCTCAAGCTCACTCTCTTGGACATTTGCATTGACATAGCAACCTTGTGAGATTAGCCAAAGCCCTCCCACTCATCTCCATCATTGTTTCATCATCATTATGAGATTGGGAGAGAATCCAAGTGCATTGCTTGAGTGATTGCATCTAGTGGCACTTGGCATTCGTGTTTCGCTGCAGGATTCACTTGTTACTCTTGGTGGTTGCCGCGCACCTAGACGGCTTGGAGCAGCGAGGATCGTTGAGCGAAGGTTGGTGATTGTCTCTGGCTCCGATCGTGGTGATTGTGAGGGGTCTTGTGCCTTCCCCGGCGGAGAGCCGAAAGGTAACTCTAGTGGATTGCTCGTGTCATTGAGTTACCTCACTAGTGGGTAGGTTCTTGCGGTGTCCAATTGTGTGGACGAGGTTCGTGCAACACCTCTTAGCCGCCGAACCACTAAGTGTTGGTCGACACAACGGGGACTAGCGTGCCGGCAAGCACGTGAACCTCGAGAGAAAAATTGGTTGTCTCTTGCCCTTTGGTATTCTCCCGGTGTTTGATTTAGTATTCATCTTGTGATTGGTTCACTCCTCTACGCGGCGGTATAATCACCCTACTCACTCATTTATATTCTTGCAAACTAGTTGTGGCAAGCTCTTTAGTGTAATTAGAATTGAGAGCTTGCTTTGTTATTTTAAGTTCATCTAGTGGAGCTCTTTAGAGTAGCAAGATTGAGAGCTCTTAGTGAGTAGTAACATTGCAAGTTGTGTGCCTAGTAATCATTGTAACTAGAATTGTTGGATAGATGGCTTGCAACCCTTGTAGAGCTAGAGCAAGTTTACGTTTTGCTATTTGTCATACTAATCAAATTGCTCTAGTTGATTTGTAGATTTTAAATAGGCTATTCACCCTCCCTCTAGCCATATTAGGACCTTTCACTCAGGCTATAAATATTACTTGGCTATTCTTGATGATTATTCACATTATTTATGGATGTTTCCTCTGAAGTTGAAATCTGACGCTTTTCCGATAATCGCTCACTTTTTTGCCCTTGTGTCCACTCAGTTCAGCACCACCATCAAGGCAGTTCAGTGCGACAACGGTCGTGAGTTTGACAACTCCAGCTCCCACACGTTCTTCCTTACCCATGGTGTTCGCCTCCGCATGTCGTGCCCATACACTTCCGCCCAAAACGGTAAGGCCGAGCGTATCATTCGTTCCATTAACAATGTGATTCGCTCCCTACTGTTCCAGGCTTCCCTACCACCCTCATTCTGGGTCGAAGCTATGCAGACAACCACATATCTCATTAACATCTTGCCCACCAAAACGCTGAGCTCATCCACCCCGCACTTCGCCCTCTTCGGCACAGCGCCCTCCTATGATCACCTACGCGTTTTTGGCTGCACTTGTTATCCCAACTTGTCCGCCACAGCTCCCCACAAACTTTCCCCTCGATCCACCCTGTGTGTCTTCCTGGGATATTCAGCTCATCATAAAGGATACCGCTGCCTTGATTTCTCTTCCAATAGAGTTATCATCTCTCGTCACGTGGTCTATGATGAGTCAGCATTCCCCTATGCTGAGCGTGCCTCCACTCCATCCCCGACAGACTTTGATTTTTTGGACATTATTGACTATGTGCCGGCTCCCATCGCACCAGCACATAAGTTTCTCTCTGCAGGCACTGGTCCTTCGACACTCGCACAACCATGTGCGGCTGTGGCTGACACCGATGATGACCCGGCTGGTTCAGCAGCGCTTGATGCGCTCCCAGCCAGTCCACCAGTTGCGCCTACCCCTCGCCTGCACAGCCACGTGCGGCTACGATGTCACCATCGCCTGCACGGCCACGTGCGGCACCGACTTCTTCGACCTCGCCGTCACCTGCAGCTTTGGCCGAGCTGCGCGGACCTCCGCCCGGTTTCCCACCACTGCCCGTTTTCCTGGTGCCCGCAGTTCGTCACGTCTACACGCACCGGGAGCACCCAGCTGCTGTTCAGCCAGCTGCTACCCCTATGCCGTGCCGGGAGAGCCCAGCTGATGTCCAGCCAGCTGCTGAGCGCCCAGCTACTGTGCAGCCAGCTGCTGCACCTACGCCACTGCCTAAGGGTGTTGTTGTTGTCCCCCCAGTGATCAACTAGCACCCCATGGCCATGCGCGTGAAGACTGGTTTCCGAATTCCTGCTCTTTATCATGCTACGCCACTATCTTCAGTGCCCAACACCTTCCACAGCGCACTCGCCGATACGAATTGGCGTGCTGCTATGGAGGAAGAACATGCTGCTGTTCTCCAAAACCACACATGGGATCTTGTTCCCCGCCCCCCTCGGGCTAATGTGGTCACCGGGAAGTGGATTTTCAAGCACAAGTTCAACGCCGACGGGTCACTTGAGCGGTACAAGGCACGCTGGGTCCTTCGCGGCTTCACTCAGCGGCCTGGCTTGGATTTTTCAGAGACTTTCAGTCTAGTTGTGAAGCCTGCCACACTTCGCACCGTGCTTTCTCTGGCCCTGTCTCACCGGTGGCCCGTGCACCAGCTCGATGTGAAGAATGCCTTCCTACATGGAACCTTGTCAGAGACAGTGTATTGTGTACAACCGTCTGGTTTTGAGGATCCCACTCACCCAGACTTCGTGTGTCAGCTCAACAAGTCCTTGTATGGGTTGAAGCAGGCTCCTCGCGCTTGGTACAGTTGGTTCGCCACTTTTCTGTTGTCTCTCGAGTTTGTCGAAGCCAAGTCAGACACCTCGCTCTTCATCTATAGGCGCGGCTTAGATATAGATATCTCCTCCTGTATGTGGATGACATCGTCCTCACAGCCTCCTCCCCGGGTCTCCTTTGGCGGATCATTTTGGCCCTCCAACAGGAGTTCTCAATGAAGGATCTTGGCAAACTACATCACTTTCTCGGTATGCATGTTCAGCAGTGTGGTGACAGTCTCTTCCTTTCGCAGCGGTAGTACATGCTGGATATCTTGGACCGTGCTAGGATGGCTGAGCGTAAGTCGTGTTCTACTCCAGTCGACACAAACCCTAAGGTTGCAGCTGCTGATGGTCCTCCTGTGGCTGATGCAACAGATTATCGAAGTCTTGCTGGCGCATTACAGTATCTGACCTTCACACGACCTGACATCGCCTATGCTGTCCAGCAAGTCTGCCTTCACATGCATGACCCACGGGAACCACACTTGGCAGCACTCAAGCGCATCCTTCGCTATGTTCGGGGCACTCTCCACTTGGGCCTACTGTTGCGGCCATCTTCTGCCACTGATCTTGTGGTCTACACTGACGCTGATTGGGCTGGTTGCCCAGACACGCGCAAGTCCACCTCGGGCTACGCTGTGTTCCTCGGTGATAATCTCGTCTCCTGGTCCTCCAAGCGTCAGAATACAGTCTCCAGATCCAGTGTTGAAGCTGAGTACCGCGCAGTGGCCAACGGTGTTGCTGAGGCCTCTTGGCTGCGTCAGCTCTTGCTCGAGCTCCATGCCCCTCTTCGGCGTGCTACTTTGGTCTATTGTGACAACATTAGCGCCGTCTACATGTCTTCCAACCCGGTTCAGTATCAGCGCACCAAGCACATCGAGATTGACCTCCATTTCGTTCGGGAGAAGGTTGCTGCTGGTAATGTTCATGTCCTGCATGTGCCAACCTCATCCCAATATGCGGACATCTTCACCAAAGGTCTTCCATCTTCGGTCTTCACAGAGTTCAGGTCCAGCCTAAACGTGCGCGGTGGCGACGATCAGACTACGGGGGCGTGTTAGACTGTCATATTATGGATTGTAGCTTGGACCATTAGCATTGTTGTATGGGTTGTTATGCCCTGGGCTTGGGCTGAGTGCGCCTGTAGGCGCCCCTTGGGGTTTAATAGTAGATGATCTTGGTTTAGGCAAGCATCACCGTTGATTAAGTGTTTCTATAAACCCTTAACAATCCTTGCCTATATATTGTATTCATTTGATACATCCATAATCAATCTACTGAGTTTTCCCGAGCCATCTCTTCTTTCAGCTAGATTATGATACGCTACGCCTGGGTGATAACGTACTGCTCTCAAAACTTCAGATAATGAGATGTTTAGATGTGGTCTAGGATGTTAAGTTACCTTGAGAATCTTGACTGCGTAAGCCTTGGATCGGAAGGCCCGTAGTGTCCGTTCCCCGACGTAAAGCACCAGGGGTACAGAAATGTACATCCATGTCTGCATCACCGAAGAGATCACACTGTCAGCATCAAGTTTTTGTCTGCTCCGTTATTAAAAAGAGAATGAAGAGGTTAGATGCAGACAACTCAAAACACTTGGAGAATGTATCAACATAGCATCAGGTTTTCTGATTCTCGTCGACAGGCCAAGTGAAGATCATCTTACTTAAACTGACTGAAACTTGCCCCGTTCGCTGGTCTGAAACTTGGCTGAAACTGACTGAAAAACACTGTTCTGGCTGAATTATTGTGAGAAAAAAACACTGTTCCGGTTGAAAAAGAAGCCGAACAAACCGAATATGGGGTAAGCCGAACAGAGCCACATGCAGATAGAAACATGGCTGCAAAAAAAGGCTGCAGCAGGTAGCAGTGCTTACACTTACAGTACTAACGTTATATATTCTAGTACAACATTGTTTCAGGCTCCAAGTTAAATACAAATTAATCTGAACTGCACCAACCAACACATATCCAACCACTGAGTTTGGCAGCTGTCAGATTCCCTTGTGCACAGCATAGGAATGCCCATTCAAGTGTCTTGCAATGTGCTAAAAAATGGCAGTTGTATAGCGGTGAGTGCAAAAGTTTGTATTCTTGCGCATTTCGGGTCCAAGGAACAGTTTTTTGAATTAATTGCTAGCAGATGCCACATCCGTGACACCTTTACAACGAAGCCCGCCACCGCAACATGTGGCAATACGAAAACAAATAAGAATTCATCAGAAATTTGCAAAGGACCTGAAACAGGTGTTTACAAAATAGAGGCTGCTGCTCTCCAACAGTGGTCATCAAAAGGAGGTTTATTTATCACAAACGGATTAGGCTTGGCGCTATAACTCCCAAGGGGCCAAGGGGGTGTCGTGTGTCTTGTGAGCCTGTCCCTGTGGTGATGTGGATATTCGATCCCCATCCGGGCAGTTGCTGAGACGTGTACGCATGAAACGACATGGCAACGCTCTCGCTGCTCTGGGCTGGGACTGGGACTGGGACTGATCCAGAGCTGGCTGCTGGCGACATGGATCTTTTCCTGTCATGGTATTATTCATGGGAGAGAGTTCGTACGGTACGGGTGCAGGCGGTCATGACTACGAGCACGAGATAGCTTACGGCTAAAGCCTTTAAGCTGCCCGTGTCCACTGATGCGAACGTGCTTGATTGACAGGTACGCTTTGTTAATGCTACGCAGATACGCTTGGGGTTCCGTCTTGTCTTGACCTCAACGGGCCACCAACCGGCACTGCCTGATGATGCCTGTGACCTGACCTGACCCCTCCCAACATGCATGATCAGCGATTGATCGAGCATGGCTACTAGCGATCCAAACATGTTGCCTCCTCATTTCGGTAAGAGTGTTTGGCTACTAGCATGCGTACATGCATGCGTGGCTGCAATAATCCAGGACGCCTATGACTTACTAAAGTTTTGGCCAGCTCTGCAAAGCTTATCAAACTGTCCCTCCCGTATATGTGAGGTTGGAGCACATCGACGCACATGTCACCCTCCTCTCTAGGTCTAGGGAAAACACAGTCTCAAACAGCGCAACGCAAGGTGGTGGCCTACCTTAATTTCTCCATCTCCAATTAATGTCCCAGACCCTACGTACTCCATTACTGTGCAAAATGGGTATGCTGCATGCATGCCTTGTGACAGTACGCCGCATACGATCTTTCTGAACTCTGGCTTAGCTCGACCGGCCAGTCCTTAGATTCAGCTACATTTTATATTTCCTTCTTATCTAAAAAAAACATTTTATATTTCCTTGTCCGTGGTGGCCAGTGCCCATCAAGTCATCAACATAATAACAGCCGCGAAGGCGACGGATGGAAACGGATCAAAGCCAAAGAATCGCAGCGATCGACAGAAAAGTGTGCACATCTATCATAGAGCTTTCCTCGATGCAAAGGACCGAATCAGGACCAAAATGTGAGCCTGTAACGATCGAGAGAGCTACGATATATATACGGTATATGTGCAGCAAGCTAGAATATTAAACACACTGATGAATAACCACTGCTAGCTGCTCATGTATTAGGATAGATTGAGTAGTGAGTGATATAGTTACGTACCGTCCTCTGGTACCACTTGTCGACGAGGAACACGAACCAGCCGTGGACGATCAGCAGGAGGTAGACGACGATGAGCAGGTGGTGCGAGTACCAGAAGGCGTTGAAGCCGGCGAGGTGGGCGAGCGGGAAGAAAGGGAGCCGCCGCCACCATCGGCCGCCGGCGCCCCTGCTGGCTGCCTTGGCCTCCTCCCGCTTCCGGAATGGGCGCGTGGCGAGGGTGAAGGAGACGGCCATGAGCGTGACCATGACGATCCCCGTGACGCCCTCGGCGCCGGCGAGGAGGCCCCGGTAGCTGGGCTTGTCCCGCCCGAAGAAGCGCGCCACCAGCCGGTACTCGTCTGGCCCCGACGCGATCAGCCGCGGGAAGTCGCACGCCAGGTGGTTCCCCGCGTGCAGGCAGATGCCCACCGCGATAGCGAAAGCGATGATCTGCGCCATGCCATTGCATTGCATTTTTGCATGCATGCCATCATATATATGCTATGCATGGGTAATTCATATTGATCGATTGATTAATTCATCATCACAGTTAATCAAAAGCACTAAAACCATCTTAATACAACTTTTGAATTCAAAAAAAAAATCGTAATGCAACTTTTAAAAAAAAAACGTCATGAAGTAATTATGGCCAGGTGGTGGTGATAGCACACCTTAAATATTAATACTTGATAAGGCATTGCACTGGCTAGGTACTTGCATCAAGAAAGCAAGCAAGCAAGCAATCAAAGGCGTTACCAAGTGTCAAACGCGAAATAAATCATTGGGACCCGGGGTATCTGATTCTCTATGCTTTCAGCTGTCTAATAATCGCATTATTAGGTTATGTGTCTCAAACTTCGTTAGCGAAAACTGGATTGAACTAAGGTGAATTAATGCACGTGTTGAATATTTATAATATTGAAATAAAATCAGCCTTAATCTTGGCATGATTGGAGGAGCATTCGCCCGACTAGGTCATGAAAGTTTTTTTACTGTTTGCACGACTGAACACAACGTGGATCAACGCTTTAAAGATTACATTTCAACACGTTTCTCTCAAGACAAGACTCGAGACTCGAGAGGGGTGCGCATGGCCCCCACCTGGCAGCGGAAAACCTGTCGGTCCGGTGACTTCCACTTCCACGTCATGGGAGTATTCGGACCAGAAATCTTGACCAGGAGTCCAGGACAAGACTGCTGCCGGGCCGCGCGCGTACCCGGCGCGGAGACACGCGGATCTTCTGCGCCGTCCCGTTCGCAGGCCTCCCGGCAAACCGCTAATCTGACTTCTGATTGGACCGCGAGGGAAAGGGCCCACAGCGACGGCCCGAAAGGCCAAAAAGCCGTGCGGATCCAAGCCCGCATGGCCCCACGCGGCAGCGGCCCAATGATTGACCGCGCGACGCAAAACACCGGCGCCTCGCCACCGACGGCGACCGACCACCCTCCGGCAGTCGCCGCAGTAAGTAGTACAGGACTTCGAACTTACTGTATTACTATGGGGTGTGGTCCCCGCATGCCAGGAGATCTTTGTATTACCTTGTGGAAGGCGATGCTGTCGTCGAAGGGGACGAAGAATCGCGCCCAGGTGGAGCGGAGCCACGTCAGCGTGTTGCGGCAGACCGGGAGCAGCACGAGCGCCATGTTGAGCTTGAGCGTCTCGGCGGCGCCCTTGGCCGTCGGAAGGCAGTACCCCATCACCCGGAACGCCGCCGACCGCCGGTACTGCACGAACCGCCACGCGAACAGCGACGCCATGGCCGCGAGCCACAGCGCCACCACCCACGCGCGCCGCCAGCTCTCCGCCGCCGCCACGCGAGCCCGCGCCGCCGCGCGCCGCGGGATCCACCTCCGCCGCTGCAGCTGCCACTGCGACGACGGCTGCGGCTGCCCGCCTGCGCCCGCGCCCACGCCGGCGCCGGCGCTCAGGCCCTGGCTCCACTGCGCCGCGCTGCCGCTGCTCATCGGCCGGCTGTAGGTCATGTACGCGTCGCGCTGCAGGAGCAGCGCCTCCAGCTGCCACAGCTGCGTGCGGACGTGGCCAGGCCAGCCAGTCAACACTCAACAGAAGTACACTAGGTATTGACACGTAGCTGTGGTGTATTTGTACGCATGTATCCGTACCTCTATGTAGCTGAGATTCTCCGGATCGAGCTCCTCCATGATCAGGGACGCGTACTCCTCAGCCTGCTCCTTAAGCTTCGACAGCTTGTTCGCCGACGCGCTCAGAACGATCAGCTGGGAAAGAAAAATGAAAACTTTTAGTTAGGCTGATCACACGCTGGAGGTCAAGCCTAATTACCTACCCGCACAGTGAAACTCCATGCATAACTAACCCGATTGAAGTGATAGTTACAGCAATACAAGTAATACTGAGACATGTTACTTTCAATTACTCCTGGACTACTAACTTGATTTGATTTACCTCTTGCACTTCTTCCCTCGTGATCCTACCGTCCACGTTGGTGTCCACCCTGAATTGAAATGGATTTGTTTCAGGCCAAGAACACAAGCAAAACAGAGGAAATCGGTGCAGGATTGTGAGGGGCTGTCGCGCACATGTCGAAGAATATTTGGAGGCGCGCGTCGAAGCTCTGGTCGGAGATTTGCAGCCAGAACTCGTAGAGCTCGTCCTTGCTGATCCGCTCCAGGTTCTGCCGCCGCCGCCGCGCCAGCGCGTCGAAGATGCCCACGGCGAACTCCTTCGAGTCCACCATCCCTGCAACACCACCAATGCCGTCAGCCCGTCGTGGTGGTGGGCGCGCGCGCGTGATCGCGTCGCGTTCATGGCTAGTTCGGACGAACGAACGAACGAACGAACGTGCGTACCGATGCAGTCGCCGAAGTCGTCGCGGGCGAGGAGGCCGTCGGTGGCGAGCGCGTTGAAGCGCTCCTCCACGGCGCGCCAGAGCGCGGCGCTGCCGTCGGCGTCGGTGGTGGTGCGGCTGATGAACCGGAGGCCCTTGAGCGCGCGCCGGGCCCCGGACCGCGACCGGTTCAGGAGGCGCGCCTGGACGCGCCGCCGCTCGCGGGCCGCCAGCGCCGCCTCCCGCACCACCTGCTGGTCCGAGGACGCCGCGGCAGCCGCGGCCTCGGGCGGGGGAGGGGGACGGCGCAGCGACGGCGACGGCGACCGCAGCCACGCGAACTTCCTGCGGATCCGCGACGACGTCGACGAGCACCGGCTCAGACTCCGCGGGCCGTCCGGCGTGTGCGGCGCCGGGCCGGGCAGCGACGTTGTGGGCGTCCCGTACAGCGCCGCAGTGGTGGGCGTGACGCTACGCACCACCATGGACTCCTCGTCCAGCTCCAGCATCACCTCCACGAGGTCGCTCTGGTCCGCGAGGAACGCCGGCAGCATTCCCCCGTCCGCGGCGGACGTGGAGGCGGCGACGTACTCGTCGCTGTGCGCCGTGATGAAGGACTCATTGTCCGACACGTCGGTCTGGTCGTCGGCGAGGTAGTCCGCGATGCGCCGGCGCCAGGTCCGCCGCCCGCTCCCTGACGACGACCCCCGCGACGGCGCCCACATGGCCGTCCCTCCCCTAGGCTTCTTGGCACCGCTGCTGCCCTCGCGGCGTGTGCATATCCCCGCGGCCTGGAAGGCTGGAACAGGAGCGCCGCTCTGCTTGTACTTGGCCTCACCCTGCTCACTGCTCAGGTGATCAGCTTGCTTGTCGCGAGCCTGCCGAGCTGAGCAGCTGAGGGCGGGCCGAGCGGCAGGCAGGGCGATGTATATGCTCGGCCGGGCGTTCGGCGCCACTACCCGGTGGTTGGGATTCGGTGCGCCGAGTCGCGGACGCTTCCAAGAGGACCATATGAAAGTAGGCAAACGGTGGGTGTCGTGTGACACGGGCTTGTTAGTGCAGCCACTGACTGGAAGGTTCTCTCGCCTGCACGAATTTTAACTATTTTTCATTCAGTAAATTTTTGCGTATTCGCGCCAAATTCAGGAGACGAGATCGCATTAGGGCTATCGAACTGGATACCGACTTTGTTTATATGTGTTATTATCTGTTCCTTGTTTTTATTAACAACTGAATTTGCAGTAATGAATTACAGGAGCCGGTAAGGTTAACGAACACTGAAATCGACCCGGGCAAGTTGGAGGATAATGATTAGACCAATCTGTGCACTCTGTTTGTGTTAGCCCTGGGCAGGCATTTGACATTTTACAAACAAAAATTAGTCCATGTTCATAGAAGACTACAGATACTGCCATTTTCTGCTTACAAATACTGCCATTTTGTTCTCTGGAAAAAAGAATAGTGCCATTTTAGGGTTGCTACAGCTTACAGATACTGCCATTTCTGCTTGCTCCACAGAATTTAGAGAAGACTCAGGTCTGAAAACGGGTAGTGCTTGGGAAGAACGATGAGCGGCTGGATCCTTTGAATTCTGGGCAAGTGTTGTCTGCCTGTCTGCAGGATGATACTGTCGCGCCAAGATGCTCAGCAGCCACCAACCAGTGCTGCTTTTGCTTGCTAGGGCTCTGAATCCAGCAGCTTGCTACACCGAGCAGCTTGGCTGCATCTGCACTGAAACTGCACGATGCGCCGACGCCTGTAGCCTTGCCTGCAGGAGCGGCTGGAATGGGTTTCTGCTCCCAGCTCGGCATCAACTTTCATGGCGCCCATATGTTGGAACAGGGAGGTGGTGCAGTGATCAAGGACCAGTTTCGGCTGATCCAGACCCATCAACGTGCGATTGTGTGGGAGGTGAAACGGGCGACGTCATCGCTCTGCTAATGGTTCGCCTTTTTCACCCACCATGATTTCGCCTTTGCATTGCATGCATTGGCTGGGGCTGACAGCGCCCAGCGTCTCTGTTATGAAAGGCACGCCGTAACGGACCGAGTGATGCTATCGAGTGACGAGCTAGGTAGCAAAGGCAGCGTGAGGAGCACGGCTGCCATGGCTGATAGCTCTCTCCTCGATCTCGACCTGTGCCTGTCTGCCATTAGCGTTTTTTTTTCTTTGGTACCTGAAGAAACCACGAGGCTTTTCATCCATCTTGAAGGACCATTAGCGTTTGCCGCGTGTTCAGAGGCTTCAGATGCTTGCCAACCTCATGCACAATCGATTAGTTGGGTCACACGAATCCTCTATCCATAGTAGCCAGTAGGGGTAGCGTTGTCGCATGACTCCTGTAGTAGAGAGAAAATACGCATGACTTGATAATGGCAGCACCAGCCTTTCTCTCCAAAAGAACAAAACATGCCTGAACCATTTTACCGAAGGTTTCCCCCCCTCATAAATAGGAAATTGTAGTGGTGCTCCTACACAACTTTTTCTTTGTTCAAGAGGAAGAGGAGCTTAACTAATTTGCATATATAGACAATCGTAGGATCATTAATTCGGATTGTACATGAACTTTGCATGTGAACCTGAATTTAAAGCCCTAATCTATCTTGCTTTTTTCATGGCATGACAATCGTCATTCACGTGGCAATACAACACAGGCCTTCTTTAGTTGTTGCAACATGTTTATCTACCTCATGAGGACCAAACTAAACATATTGCCGCGGTATGGTGGAGAGCTTTCTAATCTTTGGAACGGCATGACCCAAGAATTTTCTAGAGGAAACCCCTTCATTTATCGAGTTATTCGCGAAGATCAAGGATGCAGTGAGATGCCAATGTATGAGAGAGAGAAAAAATGTATTAATGAGAAATTGTAAAAAAAATCATAACATGCATCTAACCATCGATTTTGTGGAGTTGATAGTAATAGCCATGGGACCTAATTTGCTTCTAATAATATCCACATATGCCATTATGAGAAATAACATGAAGTAACCTCTAAATATACATATAAAGTATCCACCTCTGTTATTATAAATGATAACCTAAAGTAACAACCCCTAAATTTGTATCTAACTTACTCACATCAGCCATTATGGGAAATAGAGAACTGTATGTATTCACGCTTCTAAATACCCTTTTATGTTATTTTTTATACATAATAAACTAACTCAAAGCAAACAAACATGATGTGTGCCACTAGGGATGAAAACGGTAAAAAACGATACTATAATATGGAAACAAAAGTGTTCGGTATAGGAGTTTTCAGTTTTTATCTAAATAACTAATGAAAAAGCAGTAAAAAAATTGTGCTAGATTCACAAAATGACAACTTTCGTGTTTTTGAAAAAAAAAAGTTAAAACTGGTAGCATAATTTAGAAAATAGTATCGACCGGTATGGGACTTTCCATACTGTATAAACCACGAGCAATGATCATTACCAATTTCCATGGTTTAGCAATCATGAAAGATGTTTCCTTCATCAGTCACATGCCTATAGTAATGTCAATCCATTTTAGATTGCATTGTATTAACACTCCATGACACAAGAGCTATGTGGCCACTTGATTTTTTTCAAATGTAACTAAAAATTGTAAAATATATCTACATTGATAGTTTAATATCATGTATTGATTTTTTTTAAAACGGAGTTATATGGGAAAAAAAATTCATTTATAGGGTACATTCAACATCTGGAGCACTCCCATTCAAGTGATGATAAGGACTAGTACGTGATCTCTTGCGCGTATATATCCATATATGGATATGGACATGCATATCCAAAGTACGCAGATTCCGTGCATGAGCCAGCTACCATGTTACAAACGGACAGTTCTAGTTTCTTTGCACAGGACAGTGAGCTCAGTTGTATAGGACACCAGAGCTACATAATTAAGTGAGACTTTTTGGGATCCAGCATGGCATTATTTAGAGATTCGAGAGACCTGTTTTTTTTTTTAGGAAAAAGTGTGTATGATACCAGGAGCTTTAATTTCTTGATAGAGATATTTGCTCAATCACGGTTTTGTGAGTGTGGCGTGCGTCCATGGTGGCCGATCTATGTACTTGTGCATCGTCGTCCTTGTAATAATATAAACAAAAACGAACAAGGCTCATATATATACTACCTCAGGTCCATAAAAAAGTGACATTTTAATTTTATCCCAAATCAAACTATGTTCTTTTTAGATAAAATAGGAATATAAAAATGTTTCGGACACCAACATCTATGAATGAATGAGTATAGTCACTCACACAAATAGATTTAAACCAAACACATCACCAAAAGATGACGTTACAAACGGCTTACAACATAAACTAAAGTCAAACTACGTTAAGTTTGACAAATTTTATAGAAAAAGAGTATCAACATTTATGACATCTACTAGGTATAATTTAAATATATATTAAATGATGAGTCAAATAATACTTGTTTGATTAAATACCATTATTCTTAAATAAATTTGGTCAAACTAGAGATACTTTGACGAAGCTAAAATGTCATTGTGCACGGCAGGGATAGCATCTTATTAGTTTTTAATGTATACTCCCTCCGTCCTAACAAGAATGTTTTCTAGGACTCATGTGTTCTCCTAAAAAGAATGCAATTATAGCTTTTATGAGTGGGTGCATTATCGTAGAAAAATATTCCCTATATATAGGTGTATGATACAATAACTATAGAATTTATACATGCAATCATTTGTTTTTGCTCTATCAACATACGTGGAGAATAAAAAGAGTAGAGGTACATGTGTCTTCTTTGTTGTGGGCTAATTTTTCCTCGATATATGAGAATTTTATTCTTTTTATTTAGGAGGAAGGGGATATATGTAAGGCAAAGCATGCATGACAAGCAAGCATGATTTTTATTTTCCAAAAATACAACCCCTTTGTTTAATTCCAAAGATAATATATTTACTCGGGGACATGTTTTTCATATAGCATCACATTATTAGTTAACCTACTACTCATTTATTTATCATCATACACATCTTAGGCATATATATACTTCTCCATATCCCAAAATAAATCGAATTTTAGACTTGTTCTAAGTTAAATTAATTTAAGTTTGACTAAATTTATAGAAATTAGAACTAATATTTATGACATTAAAGTAATACCATAAGATACTCATGAAATATATTTCATAATATACTTATTTAGTGTCATACAGGATGTTGCTATTTCTTATAAAGTTGGTCAAACTTAAGATAATTTGACTTTGGGTGATTCTAAGAATTAACTTATTTTAGGATAGAGGTAGTGCGTAAATACATTGTATGACTTTTTGCAAAGGACACTTCTCGTATATATATCAGTTTTAAGTACAAATTATATAGTCCCTGGGATCAAATAAGTGACATTTTATTCAGAACTGACGTAGTATATCTTTGGACTGTATTGGTGTTTGCCTTTAGAGCGTCATTGATTTGACACTAGAGGGTGCATATATGTTTTCCACTTTAAATAATTATGCGTGTACAAACACACGAGTGGTTGTCTCTGTGGTCGCTCGATCCAATTTAGGACGGCAACGTCCCAGGCCAAAACAGCAGTGGTCATGTATGATGTAACGTTTTGCAATATACTACTGCATCACATACAACACGAGATAGGCTCGCGAATGCCGATCAACAGATGCAAAAACTGGAAGAAACATATATGAAAGATGATCGATGATGCGATGAGAGCCAGGTGGTCCGGAGAGGAAAAACGTCGTGACCGTCATGCAGTGGCAAGATTCCTCTGCAGATGGGTGTCCAGTAGAAACATGCAGTGGCAAGATTCCTCTGCAGATGGGTGTCCAGTAGAAAAGACACAGGATATATTTTTTGAAACATTATTTGTAGTAATACATATGGAAATCAAACTAATATTTTGTTAAGTTTAATTTTAAATTTAAATCAATTTTAAGAGAACAATTTTTTAAAAAATAAGTATTACAGGATTAGATAGATTTATCTCCAAATTATATCCAGACGTAGTTTGATGACTTTTGATTGCATTTTTTTGAACTTTGTTGGTCTCAATGCCTTTTGTATCTTTTCGTAGAGACATATATTTGTTAAAACAGGAGAAGAGTTCCAAATTACGGTAATACTGTGGGTAAGACGTCTGATCGTCCGGACGTCCACGTGGACCTTGTCCGCCAGAACGGTCCAACACTATCAATTGCACGATCGCTCGTGTTGCTAAAAAATATAAAAAAATCTCTGCTCACTTTCCACTCGAGTTGTCGCCATTACCGCACCCATTCTTGAATCGCCGCCACGCCCGCACTCCGCCTCGCTGCTGCCGCCTTTCCCTGCCACTCGCTCCCTCCCACGACACGCGTGCCCGCCTGCGACGCTTGGCTCCCCATTCCCGGGTCGTGCTCTATCTTGCACCACGCCGCGCGCCTCATCTCCTCCCGCACCCACCCACACACTACCACGTCCATCCCCCCACCCCGTCGTAGTCCGGCTGGCCGGCTCCGATGGGGTAGTGCTATTGGCGGTGGCGAGGGTGCTACCCACGACATCAGGGGTGGCCTGGGAGACGGCGCTCCTCGTAGGGCCTCTCTGGGCGGTGGCCCTCCCATAACACCCTAAAATTTGATTCTTTTGAAATAGAGCTAAAATGATTTAAGTTTGTATTTTTATGCTCGTGAAAACATGGGGAAATAATAAATTTTCATTAGATTAAAATTTATCTTAAGGTAGAAACGTGTTTGTTGCATTCATGCCGGTCGCACCTTGTGTTTCTATGTGCAAAATGTTTTTTTTAAAATACGTTTAGGAGACGAATATCTATCTCTAGAAATTTTCAAGCTTCTTTCTGGAATTTAATTTCTACCTCCTTCACCTTAATCTTTATGTTCTAAGTTCCCAATAATCTTTTCATGAGCTACAAATACTTTATTTAGGTTCATCATGTGCCAAAGTGTCTATGGGAATTTTTCCCAAATTTTTGGAGGTCTTAGAGTTTTTTTCGTGGCTTAAATATCAATTCTAGACTTTTCTAGAATTATTTTATTCGTGAAATTATCTAATTCCGAAAATAAATAATATATCTCATTTTTCAACCAACTCTCAAAGCCCATGTGCAATAATCCTAATAAATCCTAAAGGCCCATGCATTTATTTACTAATGGGCTTTAATGATTATTTAGGCCCATTAGTAAATGTGGAAGGTGCAACATCAATTAGTATCATATTGCTAATTGATGTAGATGTGGAGAGTTTTTCTCCCTATAAATATATACCAACCCCTTGGGCAAAGCATACCAAAACTACCATAAGGGGGAGCTCCTAGTTTGGAAAATCCCTCGTGTAGTAAATTAGATTTTTCTCCTACTTCTCTCGCCGTCGCCGTCGCCGTCGCGCTGCCCGACACCGTAGACTAGCCGTCGACCGCAAGAAGGCCCTAGGTGAGTTCGTCGTCTTCTTCTCTTGTTCCCTGTGCTCTCGGCTCGTTAAACCGTGGCCTCTAGGACCCAAACCAAGCGCTCCGGGGAGCTTCTCACCACCGGTAATGGAGCTCCGCCGCGTCGGTTTTCTTCTCCGGCCGGTGACGCTCTCTCTGCCCCTCCTTCCTAATCTGGGCCGTCCAGATTCAATCCAACGATCCAAGATTGCCCGTACCCCTTCGCTGAGTTTATTTGCAAAAGAGCCCCTGTAGTTTCGCGTAATATAACCCACAGTCCATGGCGCACTTCTAGAATACATTTTTCTATTCCGAAAGCGTAGTTTCTTTCTAGTAGATTCAGAATACGTTTTCTCTTTCAGAAAGTGTAAAATCACTCTGTTAGATTCAAAATACATTTTCTTCTTTTGAAAACGTAGTTTCTTCGGTTAGATTCAAAATACGCTTTCATCTATTGACAGTTTTGCCACTAATCTTGTTTTAGCCATAAAATCTTCATTTTAACTTCGTTTTGATCTATTCAAGTTGCGTTAGATTCGTAATTGAGTAATCTACATGTTCATCCTACTATTAAATATATTTTTAACTTTTAAAATTTAAGGTTAGATTTAATCTATTATTTTATTAAAGGAAATCTTGTTTAATTCATAACTCCTTCGTTATAGCTTCAATTAGAGTGCTTTTCGCGTCTGTGTGTTCCTAGCGAGACGCAGATTCATTTTACAAACTTTTCATCTTAATTTTATGTTTGGTGTACTGTTCTAATTTAGATCTATTGTTTGCTTCGTGTATGATTGCATGGATGCTTGCGTGGTGTTTTATGATCATGTCCAGTTTATGAGCTTTGTGTTGGTGATATAAAAGAAGTTGGTGATCCAGAAGAAGTCCTTTGTAGGTTACAATTCAATAGAAGAAGGATTTGAGTTTAAGGCAAGTATAGCATGGGATCTTCCTTGTTGTCCTATACACCTTTAATCATTTAATTCATACTATATGTGTCTACCTTGACTGTCCCTAAGGATTTCCTAGTGCTTTGTTACCTTGTGCCTTGTTACCTATGGGGTATTGCTTTGGGTAGTATGATGCTAGTGCTCAATTAAAGACCATGTTCTTGTAACTTAACTAATGGTATATGCAATAAACATTAAAAGATGCTTTTTAGCAACATGGAATTAGGGGGCTAGAGCATTGGGCTATTTTTATGGTGCTCTAGATTTCTTTCCCTAAGGACTTATCTATAAGCGAACATCTGGGACTTATAGTACAGCTGTGAGGGCTACATGGCTCTGTCTTTAGCTCAGTATGAGGACCTTTTCTAGCTTGTTAGTGGTTACCTTTATGGCAAAAGAGGGGCTCCGACAGGTATGATCTCGGTCTGCCAAGAGGGTGCACTTTGGTTTTTTGGTTTTTTGTTAGTCACTCCTTGGACGGGGGTTCATGCTTATTGATGGGGAAACCTTAGCGGCCCTAACTTATTAGACGAACCTTTGAAAGGCTTCATAGTGAACCCGACCGACCTTCCTTGGTAGTGGGTCAAGAGGTTGGCCGCCTCAGGCGAAAGGGTAAATCATGACTCACAATGAAAGTGTACAACCTCTATAGAGTGTAAAACTGGTATATCAGCCGTGCTCATGGTCACGAGCAGCCTTGGACCCTTACGGAATAGATGAAGAACACGGATCATACCGATGATGAAGATGCACACTAATGATTACAGTTTATGCTGTTCATTATTCATGTTTACCTGATCATGTGTTTATGTGGGCTTGTGAATAATCTTGTTGCCACCTAATTGCTAAAAGATGACTCATTAAAAGCTAATCACAGTTAAACCAGTGTTAGCCTTTTGAGCCTCATGAACCCCATGTTATATTTGTTGAGTATGATATATACTTATGCTTGCTTTACTTTTTAAATCTTTGGAAAAAATCCTAGATGGGTACTAAATTGCTAGAGTTTGGAGGAATTGGGCTTGTGATCAACTAGTCAGTTGTCCCTGTGGAATTGGAGTCTTCACCCAAAGATCAGAGATATCTTTCCGCTGTTTGCTATCTAAGGTAATATTCTTTATACTAGGTATGTTATATATTGGACATTGTCTATTGATATTACCCTTATTTGTAGCTATATGTGAGAATTGACTTTCTGGACTCATATATGGTGTGTATCTAGTTTTGTTCTTAAAACCGGGTGCTACACCTCCTCAGGCTACTGTTCGACTGAGACTCGCTGTTGCCACTCCAGCGCCCCACCAGGGCAGAATCCATCCGCCCCTGTCTTCCTCGCTGATCTACCACAATTCACTGCCAGGTAGGCTGTGGCCACGCGATGAACATTGTGTTTCAAGTGTTTCAAATGTTTTAGACATTTGTTTTAAGTGTTTTATCTGGATATTACAAAAAGTAGATCTGGAATGTTACATATGTTGCAATGAAAAAATATGCATGTTGCAAGGCTATGTTTCAAGTGTTTTAGGTATTTTAGACGTATGTTGGAAATGTTTCATCTGAATTTTAAAAGTAAATCTTGGTGTTGCACATGTTGCAATGGCTATACACGCATGCTTCAAGTGTTTCATCTATTTCAAACATATGTTGCAAATATTTCATGTGGATGTTGTAAAAGTAGATCTGGTATTGCATATCTTGCTATGGCTATACACGCATGTTTCACTACTAGAAATATTCACTTCTATGACGAATAGATTTCATCACTGAAGGAGCCAAATTCGTTATAATTTTAGTTTTATGATAAATTTATGACGAAAACTGGTTCGTCATAGAAGTTGCGTCACTCTTGCATATCCATGACGAATCTGACAAAATCATCATAGAAGTGCCTCGATCTGTGATGAAAATAGATCATCATAGAACTAATTTGGCATGCGTGGCAGAGGGCTACCACGCTGGTGGGCGCTTTCATTGGAGATGTTTTCCACGTGTACATGCTATAGCCGGTTGTATTGGAGATGGTTCGGGTATGTGTCACCTCCTTATTGCACAACGTGGACATCTCTGGTCCTTGCATGTTTCAGGTTTTTATTGGACCACATGTCGTTTCTATGTTGTTTCACATGTCAGTTTTCTACTAGCACACGAGTCGTGTTGTCCTTGGATCACGTGTCACTTCTTTATTGGACCACGTGTCGTATTTTTTATTGGTCCACGTGTCCGTTTCTTATTTGACCATGGGTCACTATGTTGTCCGTCCACGTGTCATATTTTTATACGTCCACATGGCTTGATGATTTCCATCCATGCGTTAGATTTTTAATAGCCCACGTGTCGTGCCCTAGCCAATTCACGTGTCGTGCATTGGTTCATCCACATATCACATTTTTATTTAATCACATGGCCTATCCTGATTCTACCGTGTGGAGTATAATCAATTCATCATAAAAGTTATTTGAGATCCTGACTACTGTATAGACTGACTACATAACTATTTAGCCTGACAATCAAATAACAACAATTTATATTTCACACGTCAGCAGTGAACCACTGATAGAGTATCACCACATTAAACCAGCATACGAGTCCACACATCAAACCGGCACATGAGTCCACACATCAAACCACAAATGTTCACTGCATCAAGCCGCAGGAGTTGAAGACTGAGACTTACCAGTAGAGCTGAAGCGTGTGCATAGCTCATGGAGATTGTTGTACTCCTCCTGTTGCCGTTTCTTGTATTCCTCAAGCTCCCTTTCAGTCTTTTTTGTCCTCCTCTTCAGTTCATCCACTTGATAGATGAGGGCAGCGAAACTTTCCTATTTAGTAGCAAACTATTCCTGAAGCATTCTCTCCGCCTATGTCTCTGTTCTGGTGGAGCCTATCTGGATACCAGCATTTTTCAAAAAAAGGTTGTTGCCGCTTCCCTAGGAGGGGGCCTTGCCCTGGTAGACATAGAGGACCTTGCAAACAACATCAACACTAGTAATTGGTTGTTGCCCATCAACAATAGGTTCTGCTTGAAGAGTTTCCATAGCTTCCTACGAAATTCAATCAGTAAAATCTTAGGTTACAGATAGTGTAAGAGGACTTCAATTGAAAACCCAAGAGATTGATTCATAACAAGTAATGCATAGGTCTTCCTCAGCCTACTGTTGATAGAGATTACATAAGCTTCAGTAGATTTTAGTAGATTTCCATAACACTAGGCTCCTGCTATGTTTCCTTCTTTTATGGCAATGGCTTAAGTAGATTTCAAGTAAAGCAAAAAAAGATACTTACAACTGCTGCTCTTGCAGCATCGCTCAGGCCATTTTTTCTACTGGTATGGAAGTCCCTAAAGACTTCCACAGCATTAACATCTTCATCAGGTGGACCATTTTCTTCTTCAAGTCCTTGATGTTGTCCTGTTGCATTCCTCTTGTTCTCCTTTTGTTCACATTGCACATGAGCTTTGGTTTATATTATAGAAAGTCAAGAGGAACAATAAAACACAATCATCACTGACAAATTTTTGCATCTGGACAATAAAGGAGCGAGATCCTGTAGCCTGGTGGTACTTCACTCTTGCATGATTTTGCTTGTTCTCCTTAGATGTTTCCTATAGCTTCATTTGTGTTAGACTGTAGCCCAAGTAGACCATGGCAAGACTAGACAAGAAATCGATGGGTTCACACACCTTGTTCTTAGCACTAGACCAAATCTTGATAAGTTCACACCACTGTGCATTGTTCATGGACGAGACAGGAGAGATCATATGGATCTGATTAGCAGGGACGCCATTGAAGTATGTTCTCTTCAACCTGTAGCGTTCCTGCCATACCACAGACTGCATTACATTATGTCAAGCTTTTTTGTTGGTGAGTGAGCACTGTTAATGTGCAACCTTCCTGACACACAGTAGTGTGAATGAAAAGTAAATCCATTAAAGTTGCTCAAAGCAGAGTTGAATGTCAAGAGGGGATACTCATACATACATTTAGCCTTTTCACAAATCTTATGCAATAGATGGCGTTGGGCTTCTCCCCCTTGTATTCTTTCCAAGGCGTCAAAATTGTACTTCCTTCCTGACTACTACACCTACCTCTGAGGCCAACTTGGAAGCTTGCACTGGATCATGTGGCCTTCTATTCCCCTCAGCAATAGAGATGCGCATCCTCGCTCCTCCTAGTGATTTGCTCATTTTGTCAAGCATAATTCCACGAGTTCGAGGACTCAACTTTCTCACTCTTCTCAGCAATGGTACTACATAGTGTTCACACATTTAGATTGTTAAAAAAGTTACATGGATATCAAATAGCTAGTGCAAATTAATTGATACACATCTGTAAGGTAATACCAAACTAGGCAACTTTCATCATTCTGTGGGTGGGGGAAATGGGAGTTTGCTTAGAGGACTCCTCTTCAGTAGGGCTATCATCATCTGGCCATGAGGAGTCTCTCTCAGGGATAGGTAGGGTGCCATCATGACCAATGTCTCCAGTCAATTGATGAACTTGGAATTGATTCCTAGGTCCGGGTGTCGGTCGTGATGGAGAATTATGTTCACCTACTGCTGCTACATCCACCCTTTTGCCAGCGAAATACCTCTGAGTACAAAATCCATGAGTAGCTTCTTTTAGTGGTGTTGACCTCACTTGCTTGGAGAGCCTTCGCCCAGGACTCATGGCAGCGCTGCCTTTTGTCCTGCTGGCAGAGCCTCCTCTATGGCTTCTTCGATCCAGACACTAAAATTAGAGATACAAATTTAAGCAGCAAGCATGCACAAATTCCATTGATATCCAAACAGTAAAGCATTGCATGGCTACCTAACCCCCCCCCCCGCCCCCTTCCCCTTTGAACTAAATACAAGATAGAACAAGCACCTCATCAACTGATAGGGGCACTAGCTCATCTTCTAAATCTGAATCTGTTTCATCTGTATCATCAAATCCCTCAACTATCTCCCCTGGTTCAGGGATATATTCCAAATATTCACCATGTCTACCCTTTGTGCTTGACGTTTTTGCCTTTGGAGACATAGGTTTTGGGCCCACATGTCATATTCCAAGTTCTTCCATCTTTCTATGATTCCTTGTGATTTGTGCATCCCGTGCTCGTTCATAAGTAGTCAGTGGTTGTTCATCTAGATTACAAAGGCATTTATTAACTAAAGGTTCTATAGAATGTCAACACAATAGAGCAAGAGTATGCAAATAAGCACCTAACTAGTAACTACAGCTTATACGAAAGTCATTAATCCAATAAAGCACATGTTAGCTACACTCAACTATAGGAAATATGTAACCCCATCGCTATCTAAATATCCTTAGTTCAGCCACTATAGTAGAGCACACATCATAAAAGGAATTTGGGTACCTCTTCCTCTGTGTTCCCTAGCTTTGCTTTATCGTCGGCAATGTCATCCTGTCATCATGGTCACAGAGCTGGTGCGGCCGGCATTGATGAAGAGGTACCAGATCTAGATCTGGCTAGGGATCAGATCTGGTCGATCATGATAGGTGCTGAGCTAGGTAGGGGATTCGAATTCGGCTTGTACCGTCATAGAGGCATTCCTTCTGCCATTAGCTAATCGACCTGCTGTCGATGAATCGAAGGGGATTCGACTCTAGCTAGGGTTCGGAAATGTATGAGAGAGGGTGTGGCTAGAGAGTGGAGAGGGAGTCGAGCTGCTATTCCGATGGCGCCTAGGGTCCAGAGCGGGGTGGCAGAGGGGGTGGCTAGACAGTGGAAAGGGAGGCCATGGGACTAGGATTTGGAGGTAGAGGAGAGACGGTGCGGCTGGAGAATGGAGATGGAGGCAGAGACAGCGACTCTTTGCGCTTTTATGTGGCCATCACATTACCACAAATGCCCTTATCTAAAATCGATGGCATGGTAAACCTATTTTCCGCACGTAGGGCAAAAGAGAGACATCTAATTTTCGGTGCGTGTTGGCGGGATTGCTCGGCACGGTGCGAAATCAAATTTTCGGGTGGGCAGACCGCCCTGTCTGCTTAGCAGAGACCAAAATTTTGGGTGGCCTTAGTTGTTGCCTTTTTGGTTTTTTCATAATATAAATAAACATAAAACTAAAAGAGATTGATAGTAATAAATAATGAAAAGATCCATAAATTTGACACCTAAAGATTACCAAAAAAAGAAAAAAAAAACCAACTTGTTGCAGCTTATTGCACTGCAACTAGCGATTTTTTGTGTGTGACTGCATCTGCGGCTGTTTGAACTAAGGCCTATAATTAGGAAGCAAGGGGAAGGCACGCCCAGGGATGGAAAACCCTCCAAAAAACTAAATGGGCTATTCAACTGATATCCCCATGGATTTCCCACCCTGGAAAAAGTAGTCATGGATTCTAAGGTGCTTTGAGTTTCTAGAGAAGAGAAAAATTATAGCATCCTCCTCCTGGCTAGCGCTCTTGCGATTCGCCGACTCGCCAGTACTCCGGATTGTCCTCCTCCTCGCTGAAGTCGCAGTCGATCTTGTACTTTCCATTGCTCGAGTATGTCTCCATTGTTCTTGAGCCTCGAGCCGATCGCCAATGCCGTCTTAGCGAAGGTGAATGTGGACGACAACATCCTGCACACCGCCTCGACCCTTGATCTATTGGACGTATCAGTAGTACAAGTCATGACTAGGCTTGGTCTATGGGACAACCGTAGGTGAAGTCTTATTTGCATGCATGTCTGTGTTAACTTTTGTTGAACTTTGTATTAGGTGGGTTAAACTCTATTGAGCGTTGTGTAGCTTAGGTCCTTTGGTCATTTGGTAACTGGTTATACTAACGGTGTTTGCCCTTTCTGATTGGAGGACGTGGGTGTATAGATGTTGAAATTTTCTAGACCCTAAGATAGTCTGACCCTACAAAATATAGATGATCCAAATCACTATGAAATACAGGGGCTATCCAAGTAGTCCATAGAACCCAACTACCAGGGGCTAACAACTAATTCTAATCTATAAAACCCAACAATTAGTTGAGGATACAAACATGTATGGACTAATAACACAACTAATTGGATGATTCTTAGTTGGCTATTTTTTAGCCATGGTTAACTAGTCATAGTCCATCCAAATAGAGCCTAAGACAGTCCGATACTAAACAAATCTTGATAGGCCGGATCATAGTTTTGATGAAACAACAAAATACAGATCATGTCAACTCTTGCGCCGTATATGTGGGGTCATGGGCGCACAGCCGCGTGCATGTGGGTCGTGGGGTGGTCCATGACCCATGAACTATATAACAGCAGAGACAAGGGGCGAGAGTAAGATTCTCCAGAGCTCCTGCTTCAGTTCGATCCCAAAGCTCTTGCCCTCCACCCTACTACTAGACATCTTTGTTCTTCATTTTTTCTACATATTGTTTTCTTTTTTACACAGATCATGGGTAACTTTGATCATTCTTGGGACATGTCTGTGTATCACTATGTCTTCCATGAGCTTCGTGTTCGCCATGGCCTACAAACAAGGGTTGTAGTGCTTGCAGTGCATTCTAACTTTTACAGTAGGTGGTACATTGCTTCTATAGTTGTTCATCAAGTTCTTGGCCATCGAAACTACCATCTTGCTGAGGATCATCTAGGACCCTATGTGTTTGTTGTGGTTCATTCAAATATAGATCTCTAGACTTTGCTTTCATAACGCTATGAGTTTTGTGGTGTAGAAGTATTTTCTCATCGTATCTGTTATCTTACAATACGTTCGAATGATCCAGAGATTGGTGGAGTTCATGCAGTTCCTCTCAACTAAGCAGTAGCAACATGGTCAGATGATGTTAACATTTAGTATCTCATAACACTGATGTTCTGATTTGTGTTTTCAATGTTCACTGGAGACAATTCTGATGTTCTTTAGTTTATCTTGTTGTAATAATATCCATGTAAATGGACTTTTGTTGAACTTTGTATTAGGTGGGTTAAACTCTATTGACCAAATATATATAGACAAGTACAGTATTAATGAAATGATGTTTACCTATTTCTTGTAAATCGTATGCACGCCTCATAGTCCGAGTCGTGTAAATTTGACCAGCCCGAACATTTTACTCTGCTACTGAGCTATGACTAGAACTTTTGCTAGATCAGCTGTGCTACAAAGAATAGCTGCACCGGCTGTGGCTGCATGCATGAAGTACTAGTAAGGTAGTTGGATTTGAAGCGGCATCTTTAGGCATAGCTGAGCGAGTGCAGATGATCAGGACCTATGAAACTATGTAGCCATCTCTAGCTAGTTGCTGCTCTACAAAACCAAGCAAGAGAAATTGCTTATGGAAGCAAGAGCAACTTGTCTTCACTCTTCAGTCTGCCCCTCGACTACTGTGAATGCTAGGAGTGAAATAACTACATAGGCTTTTCTCATGCATTCAATTCACTCATCGCAACCGTGCAAGGGTTGCTTGGTGCCTCGGTTTGTTGAACCAAACATGTATCAGTAGTACTAGTAGTCATGAGTGGCTTTGATCTTGCAAGAACCAAACACGTATCAGTAGTCTTTGATAAAATTTGTTGAACTTGCAAGAACCATGCCGTGAGGAGTTCATCTCAACAAGTATCGCCTTAGATCTAATGCATAACGGATGAGACATAGCTGTTGAATTTTACTGCGAACGTAAGAAAGTCTGGCCGCTGTATATTTGATCTCGTAGGACATAGTATAAAGGGTCATCAATTTTGAATGTCATAGCAACTAGTCTGCCCCTCGACTATTATGACTGCTTGGATTGGAGTAAAAAATTATAGAAAAGACCCATCACAACCGCACCAGGCATTCAAGTCTCAAGCGTGTCATGGTGGTCAAAAGCTCCTTTTCTCAATTCCTTCTTGTGTCTAGCTTTTCTACCGCATTCACTTCACTCTCGTCAACCGTGCAAGGTCTATATGAAAGGAGCATTCCCCCTTCCCTCATTCGATAGCATTGCATCAATCTACTTGCTCCCCCCTTCCCTCACCCGTTTGCATTTTCCCAATCATGTTCCCTGGTGGTTTTAGGATCTGGCTAAAGGTAATGTGCTTCATATCAAACCATACTATTTGTATGAACTTATTATTGTGTCTGCTAACCTCATTGCTTCCCCCCCTTTCCTCGATTGTCATTTGTTCTAACCAAAATCATGTTTACAGATGGCAACTACTTACCATACCATGGATGTGTACTCTACAACAAACGATGTGTTTTGGTAGTTTGGTGTAGAACCAGGAGAATAGAACAGGTTGCTTGTGACTTGGAGGCATCATGTACATGACCAAGCTGTGCGATGCTTAATCATTGAAGCTGTTGTTTGTGTGGTTGTTGGGCAACAACGCATTACCAGAGTTGTTGAAGACCGTGATTCTGGAGAAATGTTTGTGCTTTGCATCACTATTGTGGATGCTCGTTGGCTCTCTAACTATAGTGTTGACGTCAGTGGAGACTGCATCATTTTCAAGACGGTTCACCGTCTCAACTTGATCAGAAGTCCTTATGACCTCAACTATCTCAATAAGACCAAACCGATTTGACGGCATTGAGATTTTGTGTTCTTTGGGTATTGTTCGTTGTCCTGTGTATCAGTAGTACTAGTAGTAGTAGCCATGACTAGCTTTGATCTGTGGGATAGCACAAAGTCAAGTAGTGTATGTGTTGAGCTCTTGTAGTAGGAACCCTTGCTAATATATGTTGTGTTATTTGCATGTCTGTGTCAAACTTTGTTAAACTTGCTAGAACCTTGAATTGAGGAGCAAGTCTGGCCTTAATCTAATGTAGAAAAGAAGAGCCATTGGTGTTAAAATGTTACTAAGCAAGCAAGAAAGTCCGCCTGCCATTTTTTTGAACGCCTCGGATAGTGAAGATGCTATAATGGATGAAGTTTCCTCAGTTGGTTTCTATTTATTTTTTTTGTTGCCTTGGGTGTCTGGCCTGATGTCATGAAGTCAGGTATTTTATGTGCTGAGTACATGTATGAGAAGGCAACCGCATGTTCCTCATGGTTTAGATCTGTAGAGGGAATGAGAGAGCTTCGGGAAGGTAGGAAATAAAACAAGCGGAGTTACGGATGAGATCGCGGTGGTTAGAGCGATGGAGCGGAGATTTACTCAAAGATTCTAAATTTTGACCAAATATATATAGAGGAGTATGATGCATAATAAGTATTTTATACAACATAAAACAATGAGCTTAATCAATAATCCTCTTTAGTGAAGTGCGAGAGGCATCTCTGCACTGCCGGGTCAAGATACATACACAAATCTCATCGGCACATAGGGCAAGTGGATCTCCGGCTGAACCACTTGGTGATGCACTTGTGGTGGAATGCATGGCCGGAGCCAGGCATTTCCACAACATGGCCAACTGTAGGATTACATGTTTCATCCTCTAGGCAGATGCTGTAGTCCTAACACCCCGCTAGCGCCTCAAACGCGATGAACTTCAACTGTTCATCGACCCAAAGCTCAAGCATGGTGTGGGCGATGTAGCCATCCCAACAGGCCTCACACACTAGGGCCATGAGTTCAAGAACCTCGGGCTTAGGAAGGATGTCCTCCCACTGCTCGTCATTGAGATTGAGTTGTTGCAGCCACGTGAATGTCCTCATCAAGCCAAGGAGGACATCACGAACACCTTCTTGGTCACAAGGGATGTCCATGGCTTGATTCACCTTCAAGATCCTAGTGGCGCTGCCTCCTTCATACAGGAGGTACACTAGCTACTAGTGACTGCTAGCTTTGAGGGTCTTGGTCACCGTGCATTCCAGGGTCACAGAGAATGATGCTTCAAGGATGCTCCCGCCAGATGGATCCTTGATGGTGAAGATGTTCTTCGACATCGTTCTACACTTGACGTGGTGTTTGAAAGTGGAAAACTGGGTAGCAGGATCTCTAGCGGAGCTCATGGCGATGGCTACTCTATAAGTCTAGTGGCTTAGTTTGTAGCTATGATTTGAATTGGTTTGGAGTTGGAGCAAGGATGATTTAAAGGGAACCCAGTGTTAAATAGCTGCGAGATGAATAGGGGGACAGTTACAAGATGGAATTTGAAGTGAATCACTTTGAATGTAGAGGACCTTAGACGACTTCCAGTAAATATCGTCCTAGATTCCAGGGGTTGGTCGAATAGTTTCCAATACTAGATGTGTTGGGAATATTCTAGTAGAACATGAGATGTGTTCGGCCCGGTTAGATTTACAATGCTTGGATTTTCTTGCATGTGCTGTATAATTTGAATAGCTATGTGGCTCCTCCGTTAGGCATTACATCGACACGAGACTTGATCGGATGAATTCCGTTATGCATGTTTACCATTCTATAGATCAGAAAGAGAACCACACCAGGGATTCAAGTCTCAAGAGTGTCATGGTGGTAAAAAGCTCATTTTCTCAAGTATGAAGTCATGCTAATCATCTATAGTTAGAACTAGTATGTATCGGTAGTAGTTGAATGACATTGAGTAGTGGGATTGCGCTGCTCTCCTCTTATTTGCATGTATTAGATAAAATTTGGTGAACTTGCAAGAACCATGTAGCGACGAGTTCATATGAGCAAGTCTCATTTTTCCTCATTTTCCTGTGATGCTTGTTACTATGTCGTTTACAATTTTATGTTTGGGCCCTATTTTTAAATCTAGGTCGGCGCGTAGGATTGTCCGGCCGCTGAGAAACAATACAGGCTAGACTTTAGTGCACCTTGCAATGTGACATACATCGAATGGAACTTTGTTTACTCCTCTGCTAATTTTCTAAGAACAAGGGAACACGGAGACCCTGAACGGGCACCTCGCAAACTTGAAGCACCCCAATCAAGTATGGAGCACCTAAATAGGTGAGAACACAGGAACAAGATTTGCTACGATTCACTTTCCTGAGACACGTTTACACAGACGCCTGGAACTCGAGCAAGGCGCCGTTTGGTTCCTCGAGAAAGAACTGTCACATTGGACAATTCACTTCCCTAAGACACGTTTACATGGTATACATGATCCTTCATGAACACGGAGTCTCCACCTACATAAACTGCCGGCCCTATTTCCACAGCGCTCTCTGCCTCATCGTAGTTGCGCATTCATACTCTGCTCCAACGCCGCATCCGTCATCGATCATCATGCACACACTCTGACTCTACTTCCTCCTTGGCTACATTGTGATGGATTGGCTCCCGATGGAGTTGGCTACGGACATCGCTGGCCGCATCACTGAATGGTCATATGCCCCCATGGACAACCTTGCCAGCCTGTGGGAAACCGCTCGTTCATGCACAGGGTGTGCGGCACCACCGAAGTTGGCCGCCGCATAACACTACACCGGGTGCTGTAGCATCAAGGTTTCTGGGAGCGCCACTACTACAACGACGACTATGGCACTCTGCTCACCACTAGGCTAGCTAGCGTGGGCAACCTAGAGGCCTGCTTCCTCACCGACTTGCGTCCTGTCTTCATGGAAGCCCATAGGTCGATGACGCCACTGATGGAATGGCTTTAGCACTTCGCCAAGGTAGGCTATAAACTTGGTATGTACATCTACACCCTCATGCTCTATAGGTCAAATATTGGCGGTGGCAATGATGACATTGCCCAGCGCCTGTTGAGGGAGCTCGAAGGTGCTAACGAAGCGGGGCTAGCTACACTGCCGTGGAAGAACCAGACCTTTCCTCAGTTCCACCGAGACTGTACTAGCGGTTGCAGGACATGGTGCCACATGATGTAGTGCTCGGTCTTTGCCCTGTTTGTCGCTAGGACGGGCATCATCAGTGCATAGGCGGTGGCTACGGCGATCCCATTAGATTTGTAGTATGGGAGTTGTGGTCTAGGTTCTACAGCGAGGAGTGTAGGATCTCATAGGAGTGCGATAAGTTATTCACATCAATTGGTAGATTAATTCTGAATTAGTGCATGTTAAGTTATGTTAAACATCTATGCTTGTAGATCTGTGGTTGGTGACTTTATTTTAATTTGGCAACAACATCAACTATATGTGTATCTCATTGTTCAAAGTCTGCTGGTGCTGATCGTATTTTTTTCCATATGAGCATGCACCCCTACACGCGTAAGAAAGTCAGGCCTCAGTACATTTGAACGCGTTGGATAGTATCCTCCGTAGTTTTTTCTCTTTTTCCAGTGGTGCTTGTTACTATGTCATTTACTATTTTAAGTTTGACTAACTTTATAGGAAATAGTAACAACATCTATGACATAAAAGATCACACCAATTTGAACATAATCTTATCTAATTCACGCGAATGCAATCACATGAGTACAATCCAAAACATCACAAAAGATCTCGCCGAATCATGCAAATAGAACAGCATTTTATACCGAACCTGACAATGAGCTTAATCAGGAATATTGATCCATGAAGTGTCACCCTGTGTATACACAGCATGTATACTTCATAGCATACAATAGGTCCACCCTGTGTATACATAAAGCCTAGCCTCGCTCCCATTGTTTGATTCCACCTTGCATTGCGCCAAAAACCCTCGCCTCGCCTTGCAAAGTCTCAAATTCTGCCTCCCCATCGCTTGCAACTAAGGCTATGCCCATGAAGCGCTACTCAAGGAAGGGTCGCCCAGCTCTAGTCCCCATTTCCTCTAGTGTACTGGCTCTCCTCGCTTTAGAGGAGGCAAGGCCAATTGTGTACCCTGCTTCGGTGTCGGCAGAGGTGGCATCGATGTCCAGTCGTGGGAGACCGGTGTTCCCATCGTGCTCCCGCCCGCCATCTCCTAGACTACCATTGCTCTCCCCGTCGCCCTCAATGACGACGCTGGCACTAGTGACACCGGTGGTTCCCTCACACCACCACTCCTGGTGCACTCCACTTCATCATCGTCGCAGGCTGCATGGACTCCTCTGTTCTTGCTGGCCCATGCCGCCGAGGACATGTCCGAGCGCTATCCGACCTGCATTATGACAAACTCAAAGGATTATCGTCGGCATGGGTATGCAACTCCCATCCTCAAAAGCCAAAAGTTGATGATATGCGCCAGCCGCCAGGGCTTGCCGGCCTGCCCCCTTTGCCCAAAGAGTGCACCCCGTGGTTGGACATAGTCCGTTGTTAGGGAGCATGTCCTTGCTTTGGCCAACCGCCACCCACACGGGACGTACATCGTCAACAAGAAGATTGCCTGGCATTGCGCGCTGAGGACAAACTAGGGCTGGATCGCTGATTAGATTGGTTAATTGTTTGCCTTCTAAATCTGATCGCTCTCCCCCTTATCATCTGGGCTTGAACTTGTCTTACATTGTGCAGTGATTCCTTCATGGTGGCACCACCCCCCATCGTGGAGCTTCCCACTGGTGGTGTCGGAGAGTCGTCCCATCGACGTTCGCCGCCACCGAGCTCATTTGTCCCCGCATAGCCCTCTGGTTCTAAAGTGGGCGAATCTTTAGGCGACGAAAAATATCATAAGTTATTTAAGCATTACCACAAGGTCTGAGCAGCATTGTGTGCGTCCAGGCTGCATGTCGACATGCTGCACAGTGACTTGGTGGCCTCACACACCGCACTTGTCGTGGCCCTACAGGAAGCCACCCAGGCGCAAGAAGACAAGGCAGTTGTGGTGTTCGAAGCCGTTCGTCAAGTGGCTACCATGGCGCTTACCACTGCCTAGCTTCAGTTTGGTGAGGTGGTGAACGTCTATGTGGTGGAGCAGGGTTTTCCGCCAGGATCAGATGACAATGAGATCGATGATCTCATCGAGAGCCTCTGGCCAGCCGCCAACGGCATCATAGCGAAGCTGAATGTTGAGCAGCTCCTACATGCCTACCTCGACCGTTGATCTGTGAGATGTATCAGTAGTACTAGTAGTCATGACTAGGTTTGATCTGTGGGATGCTTGTGCAAATATGTGAACTCTTATTTGCATGTCTGTGTGAACTTTTGCTGCACTTAAGTATTAGGTGGGTCAAACTCTGTTGAGCATGGTCTAGCCCCTGTTGGTTGCTTTTCGCTTCTGCAGAGTTCATACGAGCAAGTCTCATTTTTCCTTGTTTTCCTGTGATGCATGTTACTGTGTCGTTTACAATTTTAAGTTTGGACCCAATTTTTAAATCTGGGTTGCGTAGGATTATTCGGTCATGGAGAAACAACATGGGCCAGACTTTAGTGCACCATGCAACATGACATACATCAAATGGACTTTGTTTACTCCTTTGCTAATTTTCCAAGAACAAGGGAACATAGGGAAGGTAGTAAGGTCTATTGATGAACTCTGGTAGGATGCTACGTCTACCTTACAAATAGGTATGGACTAATAACACAACTAATTGGCTAATTATTAGAAACTCTTGGAGATTGCCTTCTTTATTCCTTCTAATACTTTATTAGGAGTTGTAAAACTTCATGTTTTTGGGAAAAAATATTGGGTACTCTTGGAGATGCTCTATGCACCCAATCTTGAAGAACGAACACCTAGCAAACTTGAAGCACCCCCAATCGAGTATGGAGTCCTAGAATAGGAGAGAACCAGAAGATAACAGATCTTTTGTTAACACAAGATCTGCAAGAAGATCTGCAATCATCAAGGTCAAGCTCCTATTCAACGGTAGCACCTCGCAAAGGATGGAGAAGGAGCACCTCGCAAAACTTGCACCAACATCTCAGTGAGGTGCTTTATATTCCATAATCTTGCTACCTCTAAGGATTGAGGGATGTAGATCTGCATCTCGATGCTCAAATGCAACAAGATTATGGAATCTAAAGCACCCAATCTTGAAGGCCTTATCCAAACACTAGCATCCTTGTGGCGTGCTTTATCTCCATCTTGAACCTCTCATGGGCTCCAGGCCATGAGAGATGCAAGGAGGAAGGCAAAGCACCTCTAGGCGATGAATAAAGATGATTGCCTCATGAGTGTGTGGATTCAAGAGTGTGTGGATTGAGCCCAACAGGTGCATCCAGACCTAAGTTAAATAGGCCAGCCGAAGATGGAGAAGTACAAGAAATGGTGATGCAAGTAGTTGGGAATTAACTCACAGTGACTTTACCGCCGATAGACCAAATTTGACCGAGCCAATAGACCAAATCTGACCGAGCTGAACATATTTCACTCTTCACTCTTTAGTCTACCCCTCAACTGCTATGACTGCATGGATTGGAATCAAATAGGTACATAAAAGACCTATCACAACTGCACTAGGCATTCAAGTCTTAAGCGTGTCAGAAGCTCTTTTCACGATTCACTTCTTGTGTCTAGGTTTCCTACCACATTCGCTTCTCTCTAATATTTTACTATGCTCATAAGAAAGTCTGATGCGGCACATTTCATCTCATCGGACACAATACAGTATAGATCTATGAGTAAAACTATTGCCTACGGAGTGCACTCGGTCAATTTGTATCAGTTGTAGTAGTAGTCATGAGTGGCTTTGATTTGTGTTGAACCCAACTCATCTTATTTTCGTGTATTCGATAAGATTTGTTGAACTTGCAAGAACCATGCATCAAAGATTATTTTTATTCAAATTTTTATACTTCACAGGATCATGCAAGGTCCGGCCATCTGAAATCTTGACTACCCGGCCGACATGCTCCTGCATTCCTACGTAGGTGCGCGCGCATGGGTGGCGTCAGCAGCCTATTATAGCAGGGGATGTCGCTTTTGGCACATCGCATTGACATGACGGGGAGAAGCCCCACTGCCCACCCATGCAAACATCTTGGGTGTGGTGGTCGATGGCCCCCAAACTATAGCAGTAGAGACAAGGGCCGAGAGGGAAGGATATACACCTACTGCCTTCTCTCTCTAAAGCTCCTGATTCCATCCCCAAAGCTTTTGCCTTCCACCCTACTGCACCATCGATGTCTCCTGCCAGAACCATGGCGGAGCCAACAAGGTCATCTATCGATGGGGACCTCGTTTGAACGCAAGTGTACTTTTGAGGAGTGAAAGCATCAAAGCAACTCCTAATCCATTTACTGAGTTTAGCTTTGCTAAGGGACTAGCAAAGGTTAAGCTTGGGGGAGTTTGTTGATGGTAGTTAACAACCATTATAAACCTTCAATATAACATGCATAAGGGCATAAATATAATCACCAACGAAGGTTTAGGGGTTTAAACTAACAAATTCCATAAGTTTTGGTGAATCTATATTTTCTACAGGGTTTATCCAGAAAACCGATAAGGTGGACCTACATGTCAGATTTAATCGTGCTTATCCACAGCGAAACAGACACCAGAAGGTTTCAGAAGACTTGAGAGGACTCCACACCGAAGCGGAGGGTGAGACGCCTCCAGGTGGGGCAGGCCAGCCGGCCCCTGGGACCCACCTGTCAGCCCCTCATTGCTATGTTGGTTCTCTATCACCTCCTAGATTGCATCTACGCCGTTTATTCAAGTCGGTTTAATCCGAGGGCTCAGGATTGATGCTCTGGCCTATATATACCAGCCCCTACCCCCTTCCTTAGGCAGATTGCATAAGTCATTTGAAAAGACAGAAACCCTAATCATCCTCAGAGCTCCATCATATTCTAGGGCATAGCTAGTTAGGCTAGGTCTAGAGGGAGGCAAGCAGGCTTCGCTTGGATTCCCGATCTTGTCAAGAGCGTGGTTCGATATAATCTTTATACCCCCTCACTTTTGTAACTCTATTTTTATATGCTAGCTACAATTGTTATGACAACATTGGTATTCACAATATTCATGTTCTTAGTTATAATGTTCATCGTCTACTTTGATTATATGCTTAGTATAGCTAGTTTATCATTATGTTTATGAATAAGTTTGTATAGCACTTGCTCTGATGTACATGGGGTGAGTGGTCGACATTGTGTAAGCGTGGTGCTTATACGTTGTTTACCTACGGATACACCCTATATTCTGGGTCATGTGGTAGATCGCGGATGTGACACTCCCGTTGAGTCCTTTGTAATCCACTCCTCTAATATAGGTGCAAGTAGGGTCCGGTTATGAAGGAAAAACAAGCTCTGTTCTTAATCTTCCTTAGTAATATCCCTTATGTGTAGATATAAAGATGACCTTGGCCATGGCTACTAGATGTAATTGCACTAATCAATGTATGCTTTGACTTGTAATTAAGAATGACTTAGGAATTATTCCTCTAATATTCTACTTAACCATGCTAATGCCATAGAAAGGAGTACTCTAAGTGATTTATCATTAATCTATACTTATCATATACATAATTTATCTTATGACTTACCCCTGTTGTGAGTAGAATATTGGTTATGGTTTACTTCACCATCAATAGTATAAGTTATCAATACATGCCCGTGCTAGACCTTCCCTGTGGTAAAAATATAAATAACGATACCTAGAATACTCTCGGGTAAAGTGCTACAATGGTATAATTATCTGTGTGCTTGTATATTCCTTTCATTTAGATATATTCTTCCTAGTCACATGAATTAATAAAGAACTACTTGGGATTTCTGGCACCAACACTAGGGATGACAACTTAGTAAAAGATGCTAAGGAATGTAAACAATATAGGGTGACTACTTAAAACAAGTGACATGTTAATAAATACCAACAATATGCGAGCAATGCTCACACTACTATTTGTATTCATGCTGTTTAATTTAACTAGTATTTGGAATTTGCCTACTATCTCAACAGGAGCACGTGGGCGTGACGGCGTCCTGAGCCTCGTTGGCCCTAGAGCCTGGTTCTTTGTTCGCGGTGTCGCTCAGAAAGCGGCCCCGCGAGGCATCCCCCGATGGAGGCAGCCATCCACGATTTCATGCCATGCTACGCCGATCAGTTCGGTAAAAGTCGATTGCCTTCTCAATCAGATCGCTCTCCCCCTTATCCTATATGGGCTTGAACTTGGCTTGCATTGTGCAACGCTTCCTCCATGGCAGCACCATCCCCAGTCGTGAGGCTTTCCCCTGGTGGTGCCGGAGAGTCGTCAGAAGAGCGTGAATCCTTAGACAACATAGAGTACCATCAATTATTGAAGGATTACTGTGAGGCCCAAGCAGATTTGTCATCGACTAGGCTGAATGCTAAGATGTTGCGCGCTGAGGTGAAAGCCATGCACGACGTACTTCATTTTTCCATGACTAAGGTCTCCAAGGTGTGAGTTGACTAGGAGATCCACATAGAGCAGGGCCAAAACATGATGAACCTTCTTGTAGATCTGAGGACGCGGGTCGAGACCCTCGTCCTGTGCGTGCAAACTGCCATTAACTTGGGCTTCCCCATGCGAGCAGTGGATAATATGTTTGCCATAGAGGAGCCATTCTGAGCCCTGCTAGCCTACCTTCAAGCCATGGTGACCAGAGCCATTCGTCAGGGGGCTGTCGCTGCGCTGGCTACTTTTCAGCTTTAGATTGGCGCAGCGGTTAACGTCTGGGTCGTGGAGCAGGGTTTTCTGTCAGAATCAAAGGACGATGACATCATTGATCTGGTCGAGAGTTTCAAGCCGACCGCCAACACTGTCATAGTGAAGGTGGACATGGATGACATCCTACATGCCTGCCTCGACCCTTGATCTATGGGACGTACCAGTAGTACTAGTAGTCATGACTAGGTTTGATCTGTGGGACGCCCTAGCATGCATGTCTGTGTGAACTTTTGCTGCACTTTGTATTAAGTGGGTTAAACTCTGTTGAGCATGGTGTAGCTTAGGTCATTTGGCCATTTTGTAGCTGGTTTCTTTTCACTGTAGATTTCTTTCTGGTTGTCTATGATCTGAAACTTAATTTGCTAAACATTCATGAGTGCCTTTGATCTTTGTTAAAGCCAACTCGTATCTTTGATAAAATTTGTTGAACTTGAAAGAACCATGCAGTGAGGAGTTCATCTGAACAAGTCTCACATCGATCTAATATAGAACGGAGGAGCCAAAGCTGTTGACTTTTACTGCGAACACGAGAAAGTCTAGCCACTGCGTATTTGATCTCGTAGGATAGTAGAGTGTCGTAGCAATTAGTCTACCCTCGACTGTTGTGACTGCTTGGATTGGAGTGAAATAAGTATAGAAAAGACCTATCACAACCGTACCAGACATTCAAGTCTCAAGCGTGTTATGATGGTCAAAAGCTCTTTTTCTCGATTCACTTCTTGTGTACAGCTTTCTTGCCGCATTCGCTTCATTCTCATATTTTACTGTACTTGCAAGAAAGTCCGAAAGCAGCACATTTGATCTCATCGGACACTATACAGTACAGAGCTATGAGGAAAACTATTGCATACAGAGTGCACTCGGTCACAACATTTGTATCAGTAGTAGTAGTAGTCATGAGTGGCTTTGCCCTTCCATCGATTAACACTAACCAAAATCATGCTTACAGATGGCAACTAGTTACCATACCATGGATGTGTACTCTACAACAAACGATCACAACTTTTCCCCTGACCATGTCTCTCTAGTATATTCGATGAAATGATGTTTACATGTTTCTTATAAACCATTTGCTCGCCCGATAGTCCAAGTTGTGCAAATTTGAATGGGCCAGACATGTAACTAGTTTCAATTTTATTTGTTTCCTTTAGGGTTCAACGAATGTATTCATATGAAATAGGTTTCCATGTACAATATAACATGAGATGTGTTCGGCTCGGTCAGATTTATGTTGCTCGGACTTTCTTGCATGTGCTGTAAAATTTGAATAGCTATGTGGCTCCTCCGTTAGGCATTACATCGACGCGAGACTTGATTGGATGAATTCCATTATGCATGTTTACCATACTACAAATCAGAAAGAGTACTAGAAAGAAACCTATAGGCAAAACCAACCAACAGGGGCTAGAAACTGGCTACCAATTGACCAAAGGACCTGATCTACACCATGCTCAACAGAGTTTAACCCACCATAATACAAAGTTCAACAAAAGTAAACACAGACATGCAAATCAGACTTCACAAATCAAAACCTCTATACATTTGAACGCGTTTGACATAAAATGCTAGGAACATACATAAGGAAGAGTAACAACATAAGAAAAGAGTAACAACATGTACTCCATCCGTACTCCCAACATAAGGAAGATACATAAAATGCAACGTGAGATAAATCAAATCAAACTTTATTTACTCCTCTACTCATCGTCGAGATCACTATCCTCATCCTCATCCTCGTCGTTGGTATCAACATCGTCGTCATCCTCCTTGTTGGTATTATTAACGCAAAAAGAATATGAAGGATTCTACAAGCGCACAGAATACCATTGTAGCATTTTACCAAGAGTATTCCAGGTATCATTATTTATATTTTCTATAGGGAAACAATGGAGTAAGACTTATTGAGTAATAGAGGAATATCTATAAACATACCAGCATAGCTTAAGTAGAGGGTAAATATATAGATAGGAATTAAGCATAATGACACTCAGGGGATAGATCTATAAAGATAATGTAAACTAGTCAACTCGAGAGAACAATAGGTGAGGTAGATTCTGATGATATTCTTATTATAGGATCAAAGTATATATATACCCGACTATAGCTAAGACTAACTCTACTCTTGTGCACTTTAGGATGCCGCTTAGACGGTAGAGCACCCATAATAGATAACTCTACTGACGTGACTACGGTCCTAAAATTTAAGAACCTGCTCAATTCAGAGTGGACTACAAAGGATAGACGGGGTTGTCACCTTCCACTGCTACCACCCAACCAGAGAATAGGATGCACTCATAGGCATAGCATCGTATAAGCACCATGCTTACATGAGACTCGGCTACTTAGCCTTACCGATAAACTAGCAAGCTAAGCGCTCTATGAACCCGCACACAAAAGTATTGATAACATTTAACTAGGCAAGATATATATTCAAAGTAAACATAGCCATGTAGATAAGAATATAATAAATTGATAATAAGTCTTAAAAAGATGTAGAAGTAAAGATACAAGGCTTTGTCGAGCCTCCAAGACTAGATCTAGAACTTGAGTATGAGCCCAACTCGGCCCTCACTCCCAAGCTACTAATCTACTACATTAGAGAGCTCTAGATCTAATCCTCCTGGTGTGTCTTGATCTGAATGAGAGCTTCGTGGTAGGCTGGCCGGCCTATGGGCAGGGCCGACCGGCCCACTTTCGTGGCCGTTTGGCCCAAGCTTCGGCGTGGTGTCTTCTGGAACCTTCTAGAGCAATCTTTTGTAGTTTTCACGGGTTGAATAACTTGTTGTCGTAGGTTTGCTTGTTTGGAGTGTATGACAGTGGTCCCAGGAGCTATTTTCTAGATAAATCCTCCTGCATACAAATATTTACCAAAGCTCGTGTATTTCATTAGTTTAAACCCCAATACCTATGTTTGGTGATGGAATTAAGTACATATGCAGGATATGTTGATGGTTTATAATTGGTGTTAACGACTGTCAACAAGCTCCCCCACACTTAACCTGTGCTAGTCCCTGAGTAAAGCCAAACTCAGTAATGGATTAGGAGTTGCTACAATGTTTTCACGTCTCAAAAATACACAGGTGTTCAATCAAAAATTCTCCTCCTAATTAGAATAAACTAATCTGACTTTTAAACTTACCCATATTACCTTCAACCATGGGGATTCTTAGCCTTTACTTGGGTCTTGAGCAATTGAAAGATAGAATGATCGTGTCAAGCACTATGTCTCAAGTTTTTGTTCTACCATTGTTCTGGAGTTTTTATTAATTTTTAAAATAAAACTTAGAGATTCCATTGTATGACACTCTCAAGTCTCTCAATATATGTGGTATTTGTGGATCCTCACCAAGATAATAAAGATGTTATGTCTTTTATCTTCCTACCACTAAAGCTTATGTGGAGTTCATAGGTAGGGAGAAAGCTAGAGCATACTTGCAATGCATATATTGTAAAGTCAAACAATGGATCCAAAGAGAGTTGAGTCATACAATCAAATCAAGATATACATGTGTGTGGATGTATATGGTGGCTAACCTAATTCTACTTTGCACCTTGAAAACTTATCTCTCTTTTGAAACTTGGAAACAATTTTGCAAGAGAACAGGGGCTATCTTATTCATCTCTTTTTTTAGGCGGGCATCTAAGTACCCATTGTTTTAGATATCTCGAACACTTGTCCATTTTTTCTCTTTTTTTATGGATAACTTTTGCATAGCCTCATGCCTCTTTTCTGCAACAAAACTTTGAGAGAGATATCAACAAGAACTTGGAGCATTTATTTGGTGGATGGAAAACCTAACAAGCATGTTTTTGTGTTCACCCCCAGTGTAGGAGTAGAACATTTTTAAGTAGATCTAGATGGATGGCATGTTTTTGTGCCTACCCCCTGAGTAGGAGTAGTGCATATTTGGGTGGTGTGTACGTGATCTTGATTTTAAGAGCATGACAAACCTCTCATAAGGATCAACAAAGCTTGACAAAACTCACTGCAAAAGCAAGCAACATATATGTAGAAGTTTTCCTAGCCTAAATAACATGTATGGCTCTGGTAGAAATTCAAGCTTTATCATACATGAACTCATCATGTAGCATTTTTATGTTTTTCAAAAGATAAATCTCCAGAACTTTAGTATCACTTGTAACAAGAGAAACAACAACTCAAACATTCTCATATCATATCCATCAATTACCTAGACTTAAATCAAGCATATGCTACCCATGAGTTTCAAGTTCAGAGTAAATCCTTATATCAAAACAGTTTTATCCAAAACTTGGGAGAATTCAAGGCTGAAAACAAGGTACTTGAAACAAATTACAATAGAGCAACTATTCATTATTTCCATTTAAAAGATTATTTTTAGAGTCCCTTATTAATTATTTAGCTCTTAAAAGAAATTAAAGCAAACTAGACACACTCTTTTTATTTTGTTTTCATTTTTTAGATCACACATTATAACTATATATATTTCTACAAAGATAACTTTTTATTTCTTTTTTAGTTCATCATTTTTTCTAATATATATATAAAGCAAACTAAGAATAATAAAAGGAAAAGAGATACTTATCTAGATACACGGGGCATGCCTTCTCCCCCAAGCTGGTTATTGTCGTGGTTGCTCAACGAGGTGGCTAGATGTGGAGGTGCTGGAATAGAGCCTTCCAATTTTGATTTTGCTATTGTTGCTGTTGCTGGAGGCTGGCCATCTCATGTCCCATGCTTACATGCCATTGTGTATGATTGTGTAACATATCTTGTATGGCATCATTTGTCTATTCAATGGTTGCGAGTCTATTGTCAAAGCGGTGGAAGGCCTCCTAAGAGTCATATGATACCCTCAGCTCGTTCTTGAAGATGAGGATTCTTGAGGTGGTGCCTCCAGTAGTGGCGCTTCCACTGGTGGTGCCTCCTTATTTGGCCAAACCCGCTCTAGTTTTGAGTTTGATCTAGGCTTGATAGGTTCATCCTTTCTTGACTTGTTCCTCCTCCTTATTCAACATTTCAAAATCAACCATCAGTAGTAGAAATTGGTGACATCTTGTGTGCATCGTTATTGTCGGTTCAGAACTTTCACTTGTAGAATTTGGGGGATCGACTCCCCCACACTTGCTCAAAGTGTGTTCTGCTCATAAAGACAGGGTAGAGATTAGTGCATGGGCTCTGTTGGTGGAAAAACACCAACAAAACCAAAACTTATTTATTCTTCTCTAACCTTAGGCACATCGAATCATGTTACGGTTGATCTTATGTGCATTCATTCTTATAACATGGGTGATAAGATCAGAAGGATGAGTATTAATGTGGCATTTGAATACATTTGCCAAAAAGAGTGGAGTTACTTAACCTATGGAAGGACTATCTATCTTTACAAAATGTATCAAACTTTACATGATTATGACTATCATCTTCCAAAGATAAGATATGCAAAATTTTAGCTCATTTGGTTAAGACTATAAGATCAAGAAAGTGGTACTATGAACAAACTTAAGGAACAAAATATGTTGAGTTAATCAGGTTAGATCAAGCAAAATTATAACTCAAACATGTTTGTTTCTTTATTTGTATGAATAGCAAGGTCGAAGGAAAGCTTTTTAAATAATGACCACTTACATTAAGATGTTACCTCATCATTGGAGCGTGATGACACCATGTGACGAAGGTAGATGACTGTGGTGGTCTTTTCTTCATGCATGAAGCTTTCCTTGCTTGAGCTGTTCATGAGCATCTTGTCTCCTATGTCACACTCCTTTCTCATTCTTTTGTCATGCTATCCTTTTGTCCTTTCTTTTGTGGATCTCGGCACTTTGTTTGGACCTTCTGCTCCTTTTATTATTTCTTCTCTGCAAAAGATTAGTAGACAACACATACCCGAAGGAATATACAAATGTTTCAAAGCAAGGATAGTGTTGTCATAGAGCTGAAGGTCATCCTCTATGCTATAACAGAGTTAGTTTTAATATTTTAATTAGCATAGAATCTTTATCCCATGTTTTAAATAATGTACCTTGATTCTTCACCACTACTTCAAATTTTCAACAAGGTTAAGGCAAAGATGTGTAAAATTGTTTTGAAGAATACCTCAAACCTTGATCTATTTCTACGAATGATCTCCTACCATTCTCACCAAAATTTGCATACTTTCCTACAAGGGTTAGTCCATATATACAACCAAATTCTATACAAGTATGTTTTGATTCAATAATCATGTCTAAATAATATTCCGAAGCATACTTGTAACAGAACAAGGAAGCTTAAAAGACTAAAGAGATTCATTCAAGTAGAAACAAGATTATATATGGTGACCCAAAGGAGCATGATTATTTAAATTTTTACTTGTTAGTGATTTAGCAAGTTGAGCTCATCATAAAGGTAGGGATGACTAAGAAAAACTAGCAACATGACATGAGATGTTTTGAAGAATTCCATCCCCCATACTTGAATTTTACAAAATGCAGAATCAAGTTTGGATGATAGAATTCTCCTGTGAATGTGATTTTATGTTGCATAATGCTTGGTTGGATATTGTGTTTTCCTTCTTTTTATTGAAATGGTTAGTGACAAACATACCTGAAGGAGGCTTATCCAATTTACCTGTTGACGAGAGCTCATAGTCCGTTAAGCAAGACCTTTCCTTGTATTAAGCCTCGATCCTGGAGATGAGGATACGGACAATTGCATGCTCTTCTTCCATTAACCTTTCTTGATTTTTGTTGATTCTTGGTTGATGAATTGGGGTTTATTGGAGATGCAACTCAAGTTCCTCCTTGATTATCTAATGGCATGGCGGAGAGTTGGTCTTCTTTGTTTGTTAACGATACGCCAGCCGTCTTTGATGGTCAAAGAAGGAATCTCATTGGTATTTGCATGAAAACTCCATCTCCAGTGGCTTAGGGATGTCATCTTGTGCCCATGATTTCATGAGACACTATTGATAGACCTCCATTGATTACTAACGTCTGTTGGCACGAGAATGTACGCCAGGATGTAGTGGCTCTTGTCATCCTAGTCCTTGCTATCGATGTGCGAGTTGGTCTTTTCGAAGGTGATGAAAGTAGGCATATTCTGACTAATACGAGGTGGGTTGTATCCTACTTCTCATCAGCATCTTAGCTTGAGTCTTGGGAAGGTTTAATGCTAAGATGTCTTCAGCATTGCTCACAACCTGTTGATTTGTCTATCCACTTCCACAACTGTAGTGGTGATTTTTGGATTTGTAGGTTCATACCAAACCATGAACAGGCATTGCTTCTTTCCTGCAAAATGTGAATGGACACATACCCAGAGGGAATACAATGAATTTGAAACATGGGGTTGTTGTCCATAACTTTTGTAATTTTCCTCTATGCTAATGAAAGGATGGTTTTAGGATTACTTTAGCATAGATTTTGTTTATTAGCAAATTTTATGTGTTTGCTGCATTCTAGCATGGTTCAAGGCAAAGATAACTTGCACCAAAAGATAAGTGAATAAACCTTGATACTCATAGTTCTTCCTTCCATGAAGAATGAGTTGTGTCTTCTTTTGCGTAGAGTTGTTGGAGTTCATCGCATGCCTTGATTCATCTTTGATGTGAATTTATCTCAGGACTTTCCCAAATTGAGTTTGAGAGTAATCTATAGGGGTTAGTCCAGCAAACTATCCAGTGTCTACACAAGCAACTTTTAGCTGAATAACCAAACTAGACTCCATGTCTAATTTTGATTAAGGAAGGCATTTTAACCTAAGCACCATGCTTAATTTAAAAACACTTTGCAAGTGAGATCAGCACTCCCAAACTAAAGCATACTATCGCAGACAAACATAACATGAAAGCATTATAGAGATTTATTCAAATAGAGATGAAAGAGCATGATCATGGTGAGTGATTTCTTTTTTTAAGACAAAGGATGCAAGTGGATATATACAGGTAACTAAATATGCTGTGAATTTGATATGAGAGAATTCAAACTAAATGGAGTGGATGCATGAATTATTTAAAGTAAACATGCAGTGGTATGCAAAAATTAAAAGATAACTACTCATAAAGTTTAAAGTCCATGAGCAAGACTATCTCATCTTTTTATCATACTTACCATGACTCACATGATGGAATTTGTGACTAGTGCAGCGTCTGTATTCGTCACTTGACATGTGATTTGAATTCTTGTGATGTCGACCTTTTCTCCAATCTACACATGGTTATATATATATGCAAACCTATGAGATGGTACAGTTCCAATGTTGATGGATCTTGAATGTTCAGGCACCCTGGGGTTCTTCAATGTTTCTTCTTTTCTTGTGGAAGCTTGCTGGAAGGTCGAAACGGCGTCTACTGTCTTGTTTTATTCCACAATTTAACAGAACAGGGGTAATCCTACTAAAGCTAGCTGTATGCTAATGATCTAAATCTTTACGCCAATTGTTTCCACAGCAACGCTGCCAAAAATGCTTGTTGGTATTTATTAACACAAAAAAAATATGAAGGATTCCGCAAGCGCACAGAATACCATTGTAGCATTTTACTGGGAGTATTTCAGGTATCGTTATTTATATTTTACCACAGGAAAATAATGGAGTAAGACTTATTGACTAATAGAGGAATATCTATCAACATACCAGCATAGCTTAAATAGAGGGTAAATATATAGATAGGAATTAAGCATAATGACACTCAGGGGATAGATCTATAAAGATAATGTAAACTAGTCAACTCGGGAGAACAACAGGTGAGGTAGATTCTGATGATATTCTTATTACAGGATCAAAGTATATATATACCCGACTATAGCTAAGACTAACTCTACTCTTGTGTACTTCGGGACACCACTTAGATGGTAGAGCACCCATAATAGATAACTCTACTGACGTGACTACGGACCTACAATTTAAGAACCTGCTCAATTCAAAGTGGACTACAAAGGATAGACGGGGCTGTCACCTCCCGCTGCTACCAACCAACCAGAGAATAGGGTGCACTCACAGGTAGAGCATCGTATAAGCACCATGCTTACACGAGACTCGGCTACTTAGCCTAACTGGTAAACTAGCAAGCTAAGCACTCTATGAACCCACACACAAAAGTATTGATAACCTTTAACTAGGCAAGATATATATTCAAAGTAAACATAACCATGTAGATAAGAATATGATAAGTTAATAATAAGTCTTACAAGATGTAGAAGTGAAGATACAAGGCTCTGTCGAGCCTCCAAGACTAGATCCAAAACTTGAGCATGAGCCCAACTCAACCCTAACTCCCGAGCTACTAATCTACTACATTGGAGAGCTCTAGATCTAATCCTCTTGGTGTGTCTTGATCTGAATGAGAGATATGAATTAGGGTTTTCAAAATGGCTCTAGGGAGGGGGGTAGGGGCTGCTATATATAGGCCAAGGTGAGGGCAATGAATCGAGGTGGAGTAGGGGGCAAGGAATCGACACATCATCGATCCGCATCAACTCCCTCGACTATCATTGGACAAACCGACCTAAAACCACCTTAAAATCAATGGTGTAGATGATTAGAAGGAGTATGAAGTGGCGGAGGGCGAGCGGGCTCTGTGCTAGGCCAGCCGGCCTATGGGCTAGGCCGGCCAACCCACTTTTGGGGTTGTTTGGCCCAAGCTTCGGCGTGGTGTCTTTTGGAACCTTCTAGAGTTGTCTTTCGCAATTTTCGCAGGTTAAATCACTTGTTGTCATCGGTTTGCTTGTTTGGAGTGTATGACAGTGGTCCCAGGAGCTGTTTTCTGGATAAATCCTCCTGCATACAAATATTTACCAAAGCTCATGGATTTCATTAGTTTAAACCCCTATACCTATGTTTGGTGATGAAATTAAGTACATATGCAGGATATGTTGATGGTTTATACTTGGTGTTAACAACCGTCAACACTCATCTATAGCCATGAGGCCCTTTTCCTCATTAGCGGTGATGCAGTTAGCCACCTGCTCAGCATCGGCACGGACCAGGTTGCGCTAGTGCTTCTTGATGTTGTGGGTGGTGCTAATTCCCTACATCATGATGCTAGTGTCGAAGCCATCTATCTGGCTCCAATAGCAGGCGAGGATGTACTCTGCGTTGTCTGCATGATTCTTGTTCATGTAGGTTGGTAGTTCTTCTAGGACATCAACGAGTTGATGAAAAATGAAGACGTAATTGCTCACCTTTTCCTCCCAAGGCGGTTGAGGGTACCTACCCCGGTGTTCTATAGCACATGCCTGATCTTCAAGAAAGCCTTACTCATGATGCCAATGGCCCAATCATCTCTATCTCCAAAGGGATCCACCGGAGCTTCATCTTGATTCACCACGGGCATGGTGTCATCCTCCTTCACCACGGGCATGGCGTCATCCTCCTTCTGTGCGCGCTTCATAGAAGGCTTGCCTTCACCATGGCGGTGGCTAACAGTGAAGTAGGTTTGGAGAAGGCAACCACATGTTCCTAGTGATTTTAGATCTGCAGTGGGAATGGAAGGGCTCAGGGAAGGAAGGAAAACAAGAGGAGTTGCGAAAGAGATCATGGCGGTTAATATATCACTACTATAGAGGAGCCATTGGTGTTTTTTTGGAACAAAGAGGAGCCATTGGTGTTGAAATGTTACTGCACACGCAAAAGCCATTGGTGTTGAAATGCGTCTAACACACTGCATAGACCTTAGCTTACATTACAAATAAGTTAAAGTTGCTGCAAACTAATGACAACATCCATCCAAGAGGAAATTAACATGTCCATAGACAATCAAACAATATTGATCTATTTAAACATGTCATGACACAGAGATACATCAAATGCAGCTTTATTTACTACTTTGCTAATGACTCCAACTCCGAGAACAAGGGAACATAGGGAAGATAATAAGGTATGCCGATGATTTCTAGTAGGATGTCATGTCTACCATATGGAATGTAATGTGTAGGGATGACACAAACTTTTTTGATGTCCATGTTACATGCAATGACGGCTCTTTCCACCCCAACCCCAACAAAGAAAACCAAATTCCATTCTGGGTGAACTATAACCGCTGTATAGCATGACTCAAATCAAAGTAACCCATTTGTTTCTTAGTCTTTCCAAACAACTTACGCAGGGCTGATAGTATGCTTCAATGTCCATTTATTATTAGTACTATAGTCCCTTCAAGGATCTAGATTGAAGCTTGGACATATTATGACCACCAATAGTACATTGACATAAGTGACCCTGAGCTTGATGGATGGAGCTGTGAAAAAACCATGCTGCCAGTTAGAAATTTTCCTCCATACCTTTCCCTCCATATCCACAGCAAGTATACGACGGTAACCATCGTAGAACTCAATATAGTGCAGACAACCATTAAGAAAAAACAGTTGCTGATTTTGACAATGTCCACTCAATCTACTCGCCCGATTTAGATTCCTTAAAGATCCATACTATAGTTTTAAATGAGTAGATGTCCACACCCACGCACTGACCATCCTCCTCCATATATTCAAACACATGGAAGTGCGAGGAGGCTGTTGAATCAAACCCCCAATGGATTCTAGGTGGCAGTACCTTCAACTCCTGGGTTGCTGGATTACAGACGACATAGCGGTATCCATCAGCCCCAAGGCACTAGCATAGGATGAAGCCATTGCAGCAATCTGAGACAGCTACATTATTCATGGTGAAGAACAAGAAAGACAAGGAGGGGTAAACACCGGTGATGCTGGTGAAGTTTCTTTGGCCGTAGATTCCATTGTAGAAGAAGCCGGCCATAGTCTAGGGCATCAACTTATGGTTGTCCTATATGAGGTGTCTCTAGGAGCGACAGACACATTTGCAGCAGAACAAGGAGCGGGGGGGAGGCGGCAGAGGATCTTGACAAAGACATCGTCCATGAGGCTGGCCAGTGCGTTCCTCTTGTTGGGGGCCTCCTCCATTTCATCATGTGCATGTAGTAGGATGAGAGCTTGCTTAGTAATGAGATCACTGTGGAGGAAAATAATCCAACAAAGATCCATCAGTGAAGTCCACAACTCATACCAAAGTGCAACTTTAACAACCATTAACAATTTTTATAGTACGACCTCATCTAAATTTAGAGTAATACCACATAGATATATATAACTCAAACTAGAGTAGCAGTTAATGGAGCTAAACCATTACAATTCTAGCTAAATCAAGTCCAACCATCACACTTACAATCAGTACACGAGCTCAGAGCTTCTTCCATAGGAGATAGACAAAGATTAAGAGGACTACAATTACAACAGTTTTGAAGCACGAAGAGGGTGGAGCAGCTATTGGGTTTTGAAGATAGAAGTCATCATCATGAGCTAAGGCTAGATTTGAGTTGGTTATTTACTTGAAGGCAGCAATTCCTTCTTCATAGGAGTTGTATTTTTATAATAAGCACCACAAAACCTATGAACTTGTCTATGGCAGTTAGGTCAGTTGTAGTAAACTCCTGGCTCATAGCCATCGAACACAACATAGCAGGGATGACTCATCTCAAATCTGCACAACCCGAACAGGCTGCCTCAGTTTTCACAAGTAGAATGTCAGTGAACAAGTGGTAGTGATCATCATTGGCATCAGTAGCAACATGTGCA